>NW_015169194.1:628289-686736 GCF_001447785.1 Gekko japonicus
GCCAGTGGGATCACACCCAGGGAGTCCGCATGCAGCCCGTGGCAAACCATTTGCCAGTAGGTCGTCCCAGGTACTTTTTTAATGCACATCTTCGGCGGGACACTACAGGTTCGCCATGGGTGCGCTACGCCTCCCAAATGTTCCGGTGTGATCGCGCCCGGAAAGTCCGCGGGACTATCGTGCCTTCAGCGCAGCAAATGCTCCGTGGGAATGGGGCCTTTGTTTACTTCATCTATACCTCAGCTTTCTCCCCAATGGGGACCCAAAGCAGCTTATGTCAGTCTCCTCTTTTCCATTGGTCCCTCACAACCTTGTGAGATAGGCTAGGCTAGGAGTTATGGTTGGCCCAAGGTCACCCAGTAAGGTTTCATGGTAGGGTGGGGGTTCAAACCTGATTCTCCCAGACCCTAGTATGATGCTCTAGCCACTACACCACAGTGATGCACTGTCCGTTGATGCTCATGTGGTGATCGCCATCTGGGAGACTGGGGCCAATCCCCCTCCTTTAAAAGGCTGACTGTGTCAATACCCCCTCTCCCCAAGTGCAGTACTGGCCCAGGTACTTCTCATGCAATCTAGGACCTCCAGCTGGAAAGGGGATTCTTGCAGCAGCCTGGATCCTCACCCATGCAACAGCAGCTGGTTTCAGGCAGCAACTCCACAGGACTACTTGGATATTTGAATCAGGCCTCACTCGGGATCACAGATAGGAGGAAAGAATCAGGAATAGTTGGGAGGAGGAATTAGAAGCAATAACAGTTATTTGGTGGTCAGTGGGAAATACAAGGGTGTACTCATGGGAGTTTTGGAACTGAGCAACCACCAGGGTCCCCTTTTCTGTGCCAACAACCTGGATATGTGAATACAGGAAAAGAGAAAGAAGGAATACATCACACCAACTTCACATTGGGGTGGGGGGACTGCTACCACCACACAACTATGGTGACCCCTGAAAAAGAAGCCACACCTTCTTTTTCCTCTGGGATTCATAGGCCATGCCTTTCTAACTACTGGTTTAGGCTGGGTTTCCCCCCCAGATTTTCCCGACATATCTTATTTTTGCACTGTGTTTCTATCTCAAGTGCATTCTTCAAGTACCAGGCACTTTTTAAACAAAAAATTAAAAATTGAGGTAAAGGAATCGTCTTTTTAATTGCAAGGGGGGAAAAAAATCAGAAAATCGAAGTTTAACAGATTCAACTCTAGCTCCAAGAAAAGGATAGACAAACAGGGCAGGGAGAAGGGAGCCAGAGCAATGCAACTTGCCAGTAAGAGCACACTATCAAGAGCTTCCAGAAGGGCAGAAGAGCTGGACCGGGAAAGCGGCCGCCAGACGTCCCACCGGCAGCCGAGGCACCCTGCCTGCGTGGAAGCTTCCTCCCACTGGTCAGTCTCGGAGTCCTGCCAAACACGCCTTCTCTTGGGCACTGAGCTCTCCAGCTGTTTCCAAGGGGCTCCATTCATCCTAAAGTCCCCAGTCAGCTTCAGGGCTCCCATCACTCCAAACATCATTTTTAACTACTCAACCCAATTTTGATCAAGGGTCTAGTAACGGAGCTGCTTTCTGGATAGAGCATCTGACAGCTATCAAGACACATCATATATTGTAGCTGCATTTTTATGAAAACGGCAGATTCATTTCAAGTGACCCGAGTACCAAAACTCAGTTTGTAACGCGTCAAAAACATCCACGCACAGTGCACAAAGAGCTTTGGAAAAGACTAGGCTGAACTTTACTGTTAAGAACTGCGCAAGGAACGCAAGCCGTCTCCACGAAAATCCTATCTACCGAAGGGGTATTTTAACAAAGCCGATTCGCCTGCAAACAGAGCCTGAGAAGAGAGCCGTTTTTACCTGAACTGGTCAAACTGGGCATATTTGGTCCACTCTTCGGGGTTACTGTCGTAAGATTCCATTGCGTTTTGCACTTCTGCCACATTGACTTTATCGCCAGAAAACAACTGATGCAGGATCTCGATCAGCTCTTCTAACGTCTGCGGTTTCCATACTTCTGTCTGCACGGGCTGATCCATAACTCACTTGCCTCCCTCCAGACGGAGAACACTTCAAGCCGAAGAAAAACTGCGCCGCGCCCTCCTGCCCACAGCCGCCTTCTTCCACAGCCGGCAGCTTCTCTTCCCTCTATTTATCTCCTGGAGTTACACTGGGAATGTACCAAGTGCCCAAGGAGGAATGAGGGAGGCTCCACCAAGCCGCTTCAGCTGGCTATAGGCGCCTGTGGCACGGTGGAAAAAAGGACACCCCCACCCTCTCAGTCAAATAGCTTGCGTAGAGCTTTGGCAAAGCCCCTCGCCTTTTCAAGGTGGGGCGTCTGCGCGGCTTTCTTCTCGCTTCCCTGCGCTGTTCCTTAAACGGCCCTGGAGTAAATCTCCGCTCGGCAGTGCTTTGGAATCCCCCCCCACACACACACACACCAAGAAAATAAGGGTTCGTGAAGGCTTCTTGGTCAAGTAAAAACATTTATCCCAGTCGTTTGGAAATTGCACTCTGGGCACTTTGCCCTTACCAAGGATGGGCGGGTGCACAGGCCGTTTAAAATTAATCTCCCTCGCTGTAATCTGCAATTCGGGGCAAATGGCGTAACAGTGCGATCCTTCCTAAAAGCATTGCCTTCAAACAGTCTAGAAGGGTGAATTTCTGTTTGGGATTTAAGTCTAAACCACCATTCGAAGTCAGGATGCAACCCAGATGCTTAGACAGGGACCACCAGTCAGCCTTTTTTAACCACCCTGGTAACAGTCCAGTGGATAAAGACAAATGGATGATAAAAAATAATCCCTCTTCCTTCTTCAAGGCAGGCATTTCAGCAGTGTAGGAATGATTTTATGTATTTACATTATTTACACCCTTTTTCTCTCCATTGGGGACACAAGCCAGTGTACAATAGCACCCCTCCCTCCTTTTTATTCTCAAAATCATCTGAGGCAGGTTTATTTATTAGATGCCCTGACCTGGATGGCCCAGGCTAGCCTGGGGTCCTCAGATCTTGGAAGCTAAGCAGGGTCAACCTTGGCAAGTATTTGGATGGGAGACCTAGGGTCCAGACACAGAGGCAGGCAATGGCAAACCACCTATGAACAGTCTCTTGCCTCAAAAACAAGTCTAGTTTGCCACCTACTGGTGCATAACACTGAAGAGTTAGATGAATTTCTGGCTGCCAAACGATCTTAGGATCTCCTGGCTGTACTATATACAATCCCATGATAATTATTAGATTTTGTTTGAGATGCTATTGACCCAAAGGGTTTTGTGGCAACTTACATTAAAATCAATGAGATAAAAAACATAAAACAAGCCACAAATGTAAAATATTAACATTACCATACCACTGTTAAAATAGGCCAAACATGTGGTCACCCTCCAAAGACCAACGTAAACAATTCAGCTTTGCATGCCCTGTGGAAACTAAAGAAGTCCGGCAGGGCACGGGTGTCATCTGAGAGTGCATGCATTGCACAGGGTAGGGGCCGTAACTGAGAAGGCCCTTCTCCTGGTGACAGCTAACCGAGCCAGCTTGGGGTCAGGCATCTGCAAGAGACCCCTAGATGATGACCAAAGGGAGCAGGGGTGTGTGTGTGTTGTAACAGGAGAAGCAGTCCCATAGGTATGAGGGTCCCAGACCATTAAGGGCTTTAAAGGTTAACACCAACAGCTTTAATTGGATCTGAAGACTAATTGGTAGCCAGTGCAACTGCCACCTAATTGGAGTAATATGAGCTGAGAATAACAGGCCCAAGGCCACCCAAGCAAGCTTTTAGGGCAAAGTGGCGGATTCAAAAGCAGGTCCTTGAGATCCTTGTCCAACACTAACCAGTACTATGCATTAGGCATATTGAATATGGAAGGAGCATTACCCCAGAGTTTAGCAAAGTACAAAGAGAGAAGAAAACACACTTTTTATAGAGGCAGAAGCCTTATAACAACCACATTGTATACATTTGTCACACACACACAATGTTTTCATGTTTATGTGTGCCTATTGTGTGTGTGTCTATGCAGCATCTCACCTCAGGGGCGACTTTGCCTGTCACTCTCTCTCAGAGAGTAAGCATTTAAAGGTACACTACTTCTCTCTCTAAGCAAGCAACACAGCTGATGAGATTTTTGCTCATCTCTTTTGTTAGGAGGAGTATGCTGCTTCAGGGAGACTGTCTTAAGCTGCATCCCAGTAAGAGTTTCTCTGTTCTGAAATAGGAAGTGGTGTAGTTTTGGAAGCTAAGCATTGTACACATATATATTACACATTAAACAGTGTTACATTTAACTTGCAAATCAAGTTTGAACCATTCTCACTTCCAGTTTACATATTATGGACTATCATATGGTCACTCAATACTCAACCAAAAACGCAAAGTAAGTATGTTAAATATAAGCTTGAGTGAGATTTAAACACTGTGTTGTTAAAATCACTGTTTTCAAGGGGAAATATAAATGTATGTTTATTCATATAATCCACACCTAAACTGATGATTTTAATAGTTCCTTTTACCTCCCAAGAGTGGGGTATAGCTGTAAAAACTTCAGACCTTCCAGTTGTACAATAAAATCTCAAGGGGCAGCACTGGAAAGAATACAGATCTTTGTGTGAGCTGGTTCCAAATTATACTATAGATTTTGCAAAACTATAGTAACCACAAAAATTTCAGCACTATTACTTAGGATTTGAAGGTGCTACATTTCATACATTACTTGAACACATGAAGCTGCCTTATACTGAATCAGACCCTTGGTCCATCAAAGTCAGTATTGTCTACTCAGACTAGCAATGGCTCTCCAGGGTCTCAGGCTAAAGCCTTTTGCATGACCTGCTGCCTGGTCCTTTTAAGTGGAGATGCCAGGGATTGAACCTGGGACCTTCTGCATGCCAAGCAGAGGCTCCACCACTGAGCCACAGCCCCTCTCCTGTATTTCACAACATTTAAGTTTAATAAATCCCTAACATTAATAATTATTCTTGTTTTCAAATGGTCTTATCTTGGTTTCTCAAGCACATTCTCTGGCTCATTCCACAGTGCTCGCCCCAGCGTTTTGAACTTAGTTCTGAAGATTGTTTCTTCACAACAGCCATACACAGCCATTAGGTCCACCAAGCACAATTCTCAATAACATGCTTTGTTTGGCCAGCAGTTTCTTCAAATAATGGGTTTCTTCAAAATGGGTTTGCACAGTATTTACCTTGTATGTTCTGGAGCAGACCAAGTCCCAAACTTACACACTGCCTCAAATTATACATACAGTTTTAAATAGTTACTGGCATTCCACCTGGATTAATAATAAACTCAGTGGTCTTTATAAAAGTACAAGAAAATGTTTGCGTTTCAAGCTTGAATCATGTGGAATTTGTCTAGTGCAATCAGTCCATGGACAACTATTTGCATTATACTGTGACCTTGGCTGCATGGCTTGATCTATGTGGCTCAGTTTACAATGGTACTGATGTGGAATTCCCCAGTGATATGTTGGTCCATACTCATGTCATGATGCCCTTATTCAAGCCAGCCAACAGAGAAACTATGCTACAGCTAATTAAGTCTAGATCTGGTCAGTATCTGGGTGGGAGACCTCCTCAGAATCCTATGTAAGCCATCTTGAATTCCACAACGGAAGAAAGGTCAGATAAAAAAGAAAATGCCAGATTCGTAACAGTTTCCATAAAGGTAGCTACAGAAATTTTTTGTTTTGCATAATACATTGGACCTTAATAAATCAAAACACAGTTTCTAGGAAATCATTTTAACAATACAACTGCAATGTTGAAAAAAAATTATATCAGCTGATATTAAAATAATTAAGTATAACAATCTAATATTAAAGAAATATTTTGGAAATCAGAAATATCAAAAATGGAGATAAACGAGAGCAAATAAAAGTAGGCTCCACTTGAAAACCAGCATTCCATTGTTGATCAGAGGCAAAAGCTGAATTCCAAGCAGCAAAGTCTTCCCTGAATTGTTATTTCAATTACAGAGGATAAGATGAGCAAAGCTAATGTGTGATCTCTCCCTTCCTCCAAGGTCATTTTGGGTGTTCATAGTTGTTTATTTACCATAATGATTTAAAGAGGAACTAGTAGGTTCCTGTTCAAAAGGACACAAGATGAAAGCCTAAAGGTCAAGAAGACTCTACAAGGGAATCAGGTGCTGAATGTACATGCTGTGGGATCAGTGTATGCTTCAATGCACCAAGCAATGGCAAAAGTTAATATCCCCAGGGACAGAAAATGGATGCCAGGGAGAAGGATGAATGCAGAAGGTGTAAAATAAGAAACTGTTCAAAAAGCACACTTGTGTTTCTGCCATTACACAGGACAGGAAATAAATTCAAGGCTACAAATCTATATTTGAAAGGAGGCACAAGATAGTCATTTTGATTATGCATTGCTCTAAAATGCATTTTCTGTAGTAATTCAAATGCCCTTACTCTTAACTGTACAATCCTAAATATACTTTCCTGGGAGTAAGTCCCATTGAATAGGCCTGAGTAAGATTCTGAGCAGACTTTCTTAGGATTGTTTTTAGTCATGCTGTCCATGAAGAATTATACTCATTGGACTAAACCAAAGTGTAACTCCATAATCCAAACAGCTACTGTAGAAAAGCCTTAAAGCAAACTTGCGTTTACCCAGAACATTTTTACTTTATCAAAACAGCAGGTGCTTCTACTGTCTATTAGAACAGCAGATTCCTATAATTTTGAAATGCCCGCATCATTATAGCGTCCTTTCAATGGGAATGTTGAGTTCTGTTCCCTCCTATATACTTGTGTAAAAAGTCAGTGCAGTAGGATAGTTTCCTTTCCTTTATCCCTTAGAAGCTCCTTGCTACATAGATATTGAGCAGTGAAATTGTTTAAATCTGTTGCTTAAGGGACATAAGGACTGAAATAAAACTTGCAACTAACTTTACGATCCCCATCACTCAACAAAAAGAGTATTACCTCTGACACAGATAATCCAGGCCGAAATTGTTTAAACCTGTTGCTTAAGGGACATAGGGACTGAAATAAAATTTGCAACTAACTTTATGATCCCCATCACTCAATAAAAAGGGTATTACCTCTGACACAGATAATCCAGGCCAGTCAGTTAAAAGAGTAATAACGTAACACAATCTAAGAACCTCATAAAAGGGACATTGCAACTGCATATGTGTCAAACCAGACTAACACAAAGAGGTCCTTTCTGAATAAGGTAACCTAGGCTGCGGTCACACGTAACAGAAGCCACACAAGTGAGACGGAAAACAGGCGGCGTTTCCGGGCGCGATCTCACCAGCACATCTGGGAAGCGTAGCACTCCCGTGGCTCAACCGAGGCTTCCAGCCGAAACTGCGTGGCAAAAAACTAGTACCTTGGAGGTACTAGTTTCCGGAAACTGCGGGGCAAGGGCGGGCGTCTGATCGCGTTTCCGGTGGCATTCGGCGCCCGCCCATGTCCCCTTGCAAATAAGGTGTGGTTTTTTTGTCCAAGTCTCTGTGGATGCGCATGCGCACCCAACGGAGCATGCACATTTGTCACGTACACAAAAATAAAAAACAGTTTGCCGCGGAGCGCGCTTCTTCGTTGCGCGCCGGCTTGTACTGTGATCGGCACCTCTCCCTTGCCATGGAACCTCCACGGTACCTCCACAGGAGGTCTGATCGCGTAACTGCGCAGTAGTTTGCCCCAGGGCAAACAGCCACGCTTCTCCTCTGCAGTTTCCTGCCCGTGTGACCGGGGCCTTAATATACCTTACCTTTTATAACCACAGAAGAGTTGGCATTTAACCTGGCGGAAGAAAAGCTCTGAAAAGGCACGGGATTGTCAAAAAATAAGAATATGATGGCAAAAATCTTATAGCAGCAATACTAAAAAACTGAGATGAGGAAGCACAATGAGCATGAGTCACTGGCAGCAGGATAGTATAATACTCATATTCAGTCTCTGACCATAGATTTCAGAACACCAAATGTTTTCATAGTGATACAAGTAACCATACAGCAATAATTTGAACATATTATATTAGAAAGCAAGCACAGGTTGCCCAGAATGTAAAAACCTTCAAATGGTTGGCCAAAGGCCTTTTTTCTTTAAATAGCAGAACACTCCCACCCCCTACATGCCATATCACAAATTGTATTCAGACAAAGTTTGCAATCTGAGGGAGAGGGAGGGGTGCTAACTGAAATACAATTCCAAACTCTTATGAGTGCAAGGAACCAGAAACTGGAACGTACTGTGCTTCAAACAAGAAGGACAACAGAAAATAGAAATTTTAACTATTGTATCTAAGCTACAGAAACTCCAGTAAGCATTCTTCTGCAAGAAGAGGATATAACTTCCATACAACCTGGTGAATGATGAACTGTGGACTCTTAAGTTAGAACAGCAGTATCTCTTTTCCAGAAAGAAACCTCAGAGTTGTGGAGCATGAAAAAGTAGCTAGCTCAGTTGTTCAAGGGCACAAACACAATTATTTCCACAAAAGAAATAAATTATCAGGCTGAGAAACCTATGTAGTTCTTCTAATCGCCTGCATTGACCTACAGAGAAAACTTGAGGGAGAATAAATTCCATGGGCAACTGTGCCAACATCTCTTCAGTTTGCCCACAGGGAATATCTCTGAAGATTACAGCCCATTTGCTCTCTGACAGTCCTCAGAAATGGCAGGTCTTAATTCATCCCCAGGCTTGAGATTTACAATAATGCAGTACCAGCTTGCCATCACTTCCAAAGCACTGTCAAGGAATCAGGAACAGACAAAAATAAGAGAAAAAAAGTTAAAATAGCAGCAAAGTAAGCAATTTAATGTTCATGCTAATTTAATCCTGATAGAAGCAATGTTTTATTGCTCTACTATGTGGTGACAGCATCCTATTGTTGTTGTTCAGTCGCACAGTCGAGTCCGACTCTTCGCGACCCCATGGACCAGCTCCCGCCAGGCCCTCCTGTCTTCCGCCGTCCTCTGAAGTTGGCTCAATTTCATGTTCGTTGCATTGATGACACTGTCTAACCATCTCATCCTTTGCCGTCCCCGTCTTCTTTGACCTTCATAATAGCATCCTATTCTTTGACCTTCATAATAGCATCCTACTATGAAACTCTATAACAAACAGGGCCCAATATATGATGACTTTACGGTTCTACTGAGGAATAAAACAGGAGTCCAATAGCACCAGGAAAGCATAAGCTTTTGTGAGTCAGGGCTCACCTCAATAGATGCACAGGAGCATACATCCATTAAGCTGGTGCTTCATTGAATACTCGAACATTAAAATTATTAGGTGGGATACCTACTTGATTTTGTCATGATATCTCTCCAGATAATATGGAACATTGAAAAGTTAAGTACTTGCATACTCTCATTATTACTCCCATTATTAATACCACGTTATTACGAATAGTATTGTACTTATTACACAGAAGATGAATTTGGGGGACACCCCCATTTCTGTAACTGCACTGAATCTACATTCTGTATGTTGTCATACTATTTCAGTATAATGTACTTTATTCAATTTTATTTCATACTGTAATTTGATTGTATTTTGTGAAAATACAGAATAAACTATTAATAAAATAATTAAAAAGCTGGTGCTTCATATACACAGTGATGGGGGGGGGGATAAAGAGAAAGGCCAGTTTAAAACATGATCCAATAAACAGAATAATCAGTTCACTCAGATTGGGTGAAATTTATTCCAACAGTTGTTAGATAAGCAATAAAGATGTAACATAAAATATAGAGAAAAATAAGATTCAGTAGGAAGCTTCAAGGAGTATGCGAGAGCAGAGCCTATACTATAGGTCAGTGATGGCAAACCTTTTAGAGACTGCGTGCCTAAACTGCAACCCAAAACCCACTTATTTATCACAAAGTGCCAACACGGCAATTTAACCTGAATACTGAGGCAAAATCAACATTCGAACCACCACCATTTGCAGCATGAAGCAGGGCAGCCTATTCCCCTAGGGTTGCCAACCTCCAGGTGGTGGCTGGAGATCTCCTAGGATTACAACTGATCTCCAGGTGACAGAGACCAGCTCACCTGGAGAAAATGGCTGCTTTGAACAGTGAATTGTATGGCATTATACCCCACTGAAATCCCTCCCTCCCAAACCTGACCATCCTCAGGCTCCACCACCAAAATCTCCAGGTATTTGTCCCTATATTCTCCCCACACTAAGTGTTTTCCTGAATGGGTGAGAACCAGAGCAGAGGGGTTGTGGACTGAAGGGGAATATTCCTGGCAGAGATTTCTAAAACTCCAGGTTGCAAAGTACTTGCAGATTTGGGGAGAGGGGATCCTGTGTAGTGCAGAAACCTCAGCGGGGTATAATGCATGGAGTCCACCCTCCAAAAAAAAACACCATTTCCTCCAGGAAAACTGACCTGTCACCTGGAGACAGGCTGTAATTCAGGAGATCACCTGGCCCCACCTGGAGGTTAGCAACTCTACCACACACACTTCCCCCCTCCTCTTACCATGGTTTCTCAGAACTAACATTCTATGAGGCACAAGGAAGAACAGGGCTCCCTACAACCCAGACAAGAACGCCCTGCCCCTTCCACGGCACATCCCAGGAAGCCACCCCGTTAAAGGGGCAGCAGCAGGACATTTCCCTCGCCAGGCTGCTGGCGCAGACTGAGCCACCCCAGCGCTTCGCCTTGCCGGTCTCTCCCTTACATGAACCCGGTGCCGCCGGTCACCAGGATCCACTTCCCGAAGCCCGGCAGCAGTGCCTCAGCTCCTAAGGGGCGGCTAGACATCGTCCGTGAGACGGTAGTGCCTTCCCCTCCCGCGTATCACTTCCGAGGCAGCTGCCACCACCTACTTCTGCCCTCAGTCCAGTCTGCCCACTTGCCAGTCACTCCCACCCACCTCTGAAGCCACTCTGTGCTGGGGCGACAGCTCGCGTCGCGTGCCCACAGAGAGGGCTCTGAGTGCCGCCTCTGGCACCCGTGCCATAGGTTCACCACCACTGCTATAGGTCCTGTAGTGAATGAGGAACATCTTCTAGTGAAGCTTTCTTATGAAACACTGCCACCTATGGACCAGTTCTTGGAGTATTGAAATATTTAATCTAGACAGGAAGCAATATGGAGTGACCAAACTAGTACAAGTTTTCTTTAACCAACAAAATTAAAACATTTCAAAGCTGAGAATCACCTCATAGAGTGTTCCAACTTCCTGGTCTGGTGAAGGCGAAAAGGACTGATTCACATAAATAAACTGCATGACAAAAAAGAGATACACTGTATCAAATTAAGCATTGTTAGGGTCTAAGCTGAAATCTACATCCAGTGACAAACAAGAGACAACATTTAAACCATCAGAAACCAGAGTTATTCAGCTACTTCAGAAATAACCCAAAAAACCCTTAAATCACATGCATAGCAGTAATTCCAAGAAGTAGTGGGAAGTATTTATAGCACTGTATTTATCCAAAAGGAACACTATTTTTCCAGGCATGCTGTCAGACAAAAGAGGGGAATTATTTTACAGTCACATACAAGTTACAAGTATATACAGCAATAACATTTTTGTGTGTGAATAACATTGGGGAAGATGTCATACTTTTGGGTAAGTATGGTATATACATTCCTAGATGTGCCTTTAAGAGGAAAGTGTGCGTGTGCAAGAGAGAGGTCTTCATGCCTAGTCTGTGGCCTTCCCAGCAGTATCTGGCTGATGGCAACAGCTGGAGAAAGAATGCTGGCCTAAATGGACCTCTGGTCTGAACAAGTGGGGCTCTCTTTATGTTGTTACAGTTCCCCTCAATTTCACATTCAGGAATGAAAAACCATCACATACCAGCTGTTCTGAGGCCATTAACTTGAGAAACTTTTTGATAAAGTCAATTAGCCCCTGGATTGTGCGAGTTCTCTCTACAGTCCATTTCTTGGTCTTCATTATAGGCGTATCTCCAACAGCCTTAAGCAAAACGTCAACTAGAACATAAAGAATACTTCAAATGAAAAACCTGGAAATACACACCAAGGAAAAGAGCAAAGAAAAGTGAGCTAAGGTATTCTGAAAATTGTTTATTTATTGATCTTCATTTTAGGAATGGGCACAAACTCCATTTTTGCAGTTCAGTTTGTGGTTCATGGCTGAACCATGAACCTATACAAACTGGGTCAGTTTACAAACCAAACCAGTTCATATGGGTTTGTGACCCCTGCTTTCTGCTCCCTGCTGCTTTTCATGGGGAGCAGAAAGCAGGAGTTTAAATGGCTCGTTGCTGAACCCAAGGAAGCCCCTTAGAGCAGTTTGCTGCACACAGCCCAGCTGTTTAAGTGGGCTTTCTTGGGCAGCGAGCCCCAGGGACTGGCTGCTCAAGGTGGCAATTTTTAAAAGAAAAACTGGCAATAGGCAAGGGGAGGAAATGGCCGCTGCAGGGATAGGATTAGGGGAAAGATCAGCCATACAGGAAAACACTGATCTTCCCACCCACACAGTAGCCACCCAGGCTTTACTGTGATCTTTCCAGAGTAAAGTTTAGGAAAGATCAGAGAAAAGCCATGGAAATGTCAGGAGGTGCATGAGTGCACCACAATGCTGTGGAGAAGCAAGACAAATAAAACCCTTCCTCAAACCATTAAACCCTGCATGGATAACCTGGGCAGAAATGGTATAAGATAATAAATAAATCAGTAGTAGGAAAGGTACTCTCAAGGATTCAGATTCTTACAGGAAACCACAAGAAAATATTTCATCTAAGGCTTCCAGGCCCCTGCTGAAGCAGGGGACCCCCTGTCATCGATCAGCTGGCCAACAAGGGATGCCTAGCCTCTGGTATTTAGACAAAAAACACTATGGTAAAAAGGAGTCAATCATGGAGTTTTTGCCTAAATATCAGGGTGTCCCCATGTCATTGGCTATGTGATGTTGTTCCTTCCAGTACACACCAGAAGTGGCATTGCCAGCCTAGCCCCCCGCCCCCATTAAGTGGTCTAGCCAATTCTATTATTGTTAACATTGATACCAGAGTCTCAGACAGCAGCCACAGCCTCAAGGTAGAGCACCTGCAGACAGTCCCAGGTTCAAAACCAGCATTTCTACTTAAAACAATGCAAAAAGTGAAATGGTCTGAACTCAGGAAAAGGAAGTTTCAGATGTTCAGGTGTAAATACTCACTATGTAGTGTCTGAACCTGGCACCTTCTTCATGCAAGGTGTGTACCCAACCACTGAGTCATGAAATGATGGGCAGTGAAGAGTTCTAGGGATAATTCAAGTGGCAAGCTGCAGCTGATAAGAACATAAGAGAAGCCAATGCTGGATCAGGCCAATGGGCCATCTAGTCCACCACTCTTGTCACAGAGTGGCCAAAAATACCAGGTGCCATCAGGAGGTCCAGCTGTGGGGCCAGAGAAATCGGATGAGATCTGTTTAGGGACTTGAAAGCCCCCCTGACTTTGGAATCATGTCACCTCTTCACCATCTAGGTGCCTGAAGTAAGTAACTCTGCCATGGAGAAAAACATCCTGCGCCTTTAACAGAGGCCTAATGTATAGAACTCCTGCCAACCTAGCAGTTTGAAAGCAAGAAATTGCAAGTAAATAGGTACCACTTCGGTGGGAAGGTAACAGCGTTCCGTGCGCCTTGGTGTTTAGACATGCCGGCCACATGACCACGGAAACGTCTTCGGACAGCGCTGGGTCTTCGGCTTTGAAACGGAGATGAGCACCGCAACCCTAGAGTCGGATTCGACTGGCTTTCGAGCAAGGGAACCTTTACCTTTTAATGTGTAGAAATGGCCCATACAAGCTTTTCATAGCAGGAGGTAAACAGCATCTCATTAAGCCTGTTAAACGGGCAGGATGATTTTCTCCAGGCCAGTGAGCATTCCTCTCAGCCACCCACAGCCCCACCACGCCAAATGCTGCTCCCTTTTCGGCCACCGCCACTTTACTTTTCTTTTTCGTGTCCCCAGCAGGTTCCTCAGACACCGGGGAAACAGCTAAGGCGGGAGCCGGCTCCAGCACCCCTACCGCAGCCCCTCCACCTTCCGAGATCTCGACCCCCTCCTGAGGCGACACGGAAACCTGTTCTTCCGTTACGTCCGACATGATGTACAAAGAACGGAAGTGACATTGGCACCCCCCGGGCCCCAGCTTTATAAACTCGGGCCACGAACACGTGACCAGGGCGGGTAGCGAGGGAGGAGAATTGTCCCTCGTGAGCCGCCGTCTGACTCGACCGCGTAAGTCAGATGACAGGAGTGTGTTTATTCCCCTTGTGGTGATCCGTTGTCAGCTGTGTTTTCCGTACTGGCTTAGAAGGGGGAGGCGGTTCTTCCGCGTCTCCAGCCTCAGACGGGGAAGCTCGCAACTTTCCGCCGCTCAGCCGCCCATTTCTCCTCCCTCTTCAGCCATGATTAAGGCGATCCTCATCTTCAACAACCATGGAAAGCCGCGCCTCTCCAAGTTCTACCAGCGCTATGTAAGCGGGGGCGGGCAGGAGTCCCACATGCAACGGGAGTCCCTAGCTGGCCAGTTCCGTTTGTCCTGAGGCGCAGGTGGAGAGGGGGTCCAGCCTCGCTCCCGGACCTGAAGTGGCATAATAGATTGACCCTGTTGGGACTGCAGCCTGAGGCGGCCACGTTGCATACCCAGGCCCACTAAGATGCTTCTGTTTTTCTCTCCCCCCCCCGTAAGTTAGGGTGCCGGGTAGAATGAGCTATGCCACTGCAGACGTTGCATGCCAATTTTGGATGCTCCTCCACATTTCTTTTTAAAAACTTCCCTAAAAAGTATTTTTTAAAAGATCTTTGGTTGTGTTGCCCTTTTAAACATGGGCGAGCTTTTTTAAAAAATGTAGTTCCCTACTTACAGTCTAAAGTGGTTGAGTCCATGTTGTCCGATTTCTCTGGTCTCTTTTGGCGGAATGTTTAGACCAGGTGTGAGTTGTAATGCTGAAGAAAGGTATTGTAAATGCCCAAGCATGCCTAACTGAAAAGAGAGAGTTTGAGTCCAATGGCGCCTCTGAGACCAACAAAGTTTAGTTCTGGTTATGAGCTTTCGTGTGCATGCACACTTTTTCACTTGGTGAACAAGATGAGAAACAGTAGAGTGTAGCTGGACACTGATGAGGTCTCATGTTTCTGGGTAGTGGAGGTTTACTTCCGGTTGGTGACATGCAGTATTTAACTAGTCTTTGGTTCGAGGGCTGGCGTCGATTCGTAATTTATTCAGAAGCTTGTGTGTTGGTTGGTGCTACTAGGATAACTTATTGCAGCTGGATGATTGTCTATCTAAGGGAAGTCCAAACTGCTATTTCCTCTGGCTGTTTCATATATTAGAAATATCCTAGACATTTAGTATTTCCAAGTGTTTCCAAATAGAAAACTGAATATCCTACATGTTCAACCATGGGTGATCAATGTCTGTATCTGTTTAGCTATATATTTATTTATTTTATCAAATTTATATCCTGCCCTCCCCGCCAAGGCGGGCTTGTGACCATTTGCTCAGTTCTGCCAAAACATGCCTTGGTAAAATTATATAAACTGGGTTTATTTGTTTGTTTTGATTTAATTAATTACATTATCTTGATCTGCAAAAAATATAAAAACAGTTTCAGAATCTCTTTTGACAGTGTGGTGCTGTGCAGTTAAGATGTGCAGCTGTGTACTGAAGCCATTGATATAAGTGGGCTTTGGCATGCTTACATCTATGCATAAGCTAGATTTGTAAAACAACTAATTCAGTATTGTCTTATGAGTGTTTGAACTTAGGTGGGTTTTTATAATATTTTTTCTGTATCTATATTTACAGTAGATGGCAACAGCCATTAGCTGACATGGCTTGTGGCAGCTCATGTTTTTCTTAAAAACATAAGAAACATAAGAAAAGCTCATGTTTTTCTTAAACAGATAAAGCTCATCAACTGAAAAACTAAACAGAGCTACTGAAGCTTACCCATTAAGGATGCTTTCTTAGTAGTAGTATTAGAACCATAGCAAATGCAAAATATAGAAATTTCTTCGTAGCTATTAGATGTAACTGGCATTTTGGGGGAAATCAAAATATGTACAAAATTTACTTTATAAGTCCCAAACGTCTTTTACAGGTTTAACATAAAATACAATCTTAAAATATATAAAATTGTATTATTTCACGTATTTATGGAGTTTAAAAGTATAAATATTTTCATTTTCTATAAAGAAAAGAAATGTGAGTACAGCCAGTACTTGAGAGAGTTGCAGACTGCTGCACCCAAGGTACTATAGCACATGTGTTTTTAACTTTTGTCATCTGAGAAGCAGGACAAAAGAAAAGTTGAAGGTAAAAAAAATTCGGTAGCAAACAAAGAAAGTGGATAGTAGGTAGGACTTCCAGCATGACTGGATATTAAGCTAAACTTTATAATACTGAAAACACTGAACTATTTAATAATGTACTATTATCAAACACATTGTACCATATTAGATGTTGCAAAATACATGGAGGTTAACCTGAGTTAACATTAACTGATCAATTTAGGCATCATAAATAGGTTAATTTAGATGCTACTCTTAACTCAGAATGGAACATAGATGTTTTGTGAATCTTTGTTAATAATTTATTTGCAGTATTTCATAATAATGATTTCAGTAGTGTTGCTAAGATCACTGCTTTCCTTCCTTTTGCAATATGTTGCAAACTTTTTTTAGGTGTTGATGTTTTATCTTAATGGCATATTTTTCTGGTGTATGCTCTAGTTTCTTAAGTAGAAGTTGAAAATGTGCACTTTTAACTTGTCCTACAACAGTATGGTTGGCCCTGAAGAGACATTCCTGAGCTTCAGGCAACAGGTAAAAAAAAGAGAATGCACTCTGCTGCCTTGCCATCTTAATTTTTTCCTTTTCCTCCCCTCTAGAGTGAAGATACACAGCAACAAATTATCAGAGAAACATTTCATTTAGTGTCAAAACGTGATGAAAATGTCTGTAATTTCCTAGAAGGAGGCTTGTAAGTATAGCATAAATCAAATTAGAAGGTTTTTGCCAGTCTGAAGACAGGTGCTTTAGTGAATGATGGTGCACTTCAGAGATTTGCCATGTCAACAAATGCTTAGAGTTTTGCACCAATACTGTATGAGAAAATGTGGCATTTCCTACTCTAACCCTACTAAGATATCCATTTGCTGGTAGCTAAAGTTGTTGCTGTCATCATAATACCTGATTCATTTTCATTCTCTTTGAGGGATCTCGGCTGGTTGACTAGCAGAGTCAAAATGGTCTCTGAAAGGTCCTTATGTTACAAAACACCCAATGTAAAAAACATAATATAATGCACAATATAACAAACAAGCGGGGAACTCACAAGGACTTGCAGGAGGAATCTCATTTCTCCTTCCCCAACATTTCCTTTTTCTCTTTCTTGAAAGGCCCAAAAGCACCTGATTTTTTCCTGCTTCTTTTCCACTCAAAAAGCCAACCTACCTCTGTCTGCCACCACATCTTCAATTTCCCCTTCTCCTTTCTCTCTGGCAGCCTCTACCTGGGAAAACCGTGGCTGGATAACTATGGTGGCCCTGTTAGTCACTGTAGGACAAGGGAAAAAATGAATGTGATTTTTAAAAAATAATTTTTATTAAAAGTAACACTATCAAAACAGAATCATAGCGCTGAATACAAACAGATACCAAAGCAAAGATAATTGACATATGCACAAAACCATGAAACAAAACCAGGCCCTGTATCCACAACCAAACTTAGCTGCAACTGTTTAGTTTTCATCAGACTAAATGACGTGTCAATCCTTATGTGTGGCAGAATGATGATTGATCTTGAAAAGAGCTAAGTGAGCTCTGCCAATATTTTAAGCCCTATTATGAAACTGACAAGAAGCTAAAATCGGACCCAAGGAATGTAAGAGGCTTTAGCAGGGATAATGTTTTTCTCTGCCATAAAATGCAGGACCCTTGACCAAACCGAACCGTTCATAAGCCTTAGATGTATCCACTATTCCTTTTCCTCTGACATGTCTATATGCTGACAGCTGTCACTGTGCCTTCAAAAGTTTAATTATAATAGATCCAGATCTTGGTATGTAACCTAGAATTTTCTGATTAGAGCAATTTATAGCAGAATATATATTTTATAACTGCACCTTTTTGTATATGAAGCTATATATTAAGAAAAAGCATTATTAAGAGGCCTCTGGGGATAGAATTAGGATGCAATAAGAATGGAATGCATATTCAAGAAGCTGCAAGGACGTGAAGAGTGAAGTTAAATGTGCATCCCAACCCCTATCACCCAGCTCCCCAAAAACAAGGGAAAGAGAGACTAGCTTCGTTAAGGTTAGAAAGGATCTCCCTGATGTTCCCTAAAGTTCCCATTGCTCTGAAGAGCAGATAAGCAAATACAATCACTGACATACATGACCAATAGTAAGGTTTAAAGTCAAATGATCCTTGTATGATGGTAACTGCTTGGTACCAATTAGAGATTCTTTAATGTGTAAACTATATGTGATGTCATTTGGGGTATAAGACCTTCTGCCCTTCCTGATTATGCCAGAATACAGCTTTGGAATTGCTGAAGTGCAAAGGCACTCAGCCCCGTATTTCCTGTTTCAATACATTAAACAGATGTTCATCTAACTCGTTGAACTTAGACTGTGTGTTTCCAATTTGGCAATGGGGGCACGCAGGCAGATTTATGTATCATCACCAGGGTGGGCCCAGTTTCATGTTGCTTGCTGCTGGGTTGAGTTGTATGGTGAGGAGCCTGCAAGGACATGTAGGAAGCACCTCATTTTCTCCCGTATCCCCTCCCTACACCATTTTTTCTTTCCCCCCCTTGTGGCAGTCTCCCTATCCTTACCTTTCCCTGCTTCCATCTCTCCTTCCCACCCACCACCCAAGTTACCTTTTATCTGCCCTTATTTTTAACTATGTTTATTATTTATTTCATTTATACCCTGCCTTTTTCCACAATGGGGACCCAAAGCAGCTTACATCATTTTCCTCTCCATTTTATCCTCACAACAACCCTGTGCAATAGGTAAGGCTGAGAATGTGGGGCTGGCCCAAGGTCACCCAGTGAACTTCCTCAGCAGAATAGGGTTTCAGGCCTGGGTGTTCCATATATTAGTCTGAAACTCTAACCACTATCCTGCACCAGCTTTTGGGGGATAACTGCTGTTGAACATTAAGAAACAGCAGGGCCTGGGTGAGAGATGCGAGTTTCATGGTGGTAAGTTGTTTGGTGGTGGCTGCCAGGCCTGGCCCTAATGAGCCCTGCTTCAAAGGCCCTGGAAAAGGCCCTCCCCCTGCCTTTTACTGACAGAAACCAGTACTTAAAGGCTGGCAATACTCTTGTAGTTACCTAGCAATGGCCATGAAGGGCATTTGGTTCTTGAAGCTACATTTGATGCTTCTGTTGTTTTGAAGGTTTTAACTGCCTCCCTCCAGAAATATGTTTAGAATTCAGATTTATTTTTTTATTTTTTTGTACATCTGGGTTTTTCTGCCATTTGTAGAAAGATCTGTCTTGTACATGGCCCCTATTTCTGCATTTAAGTATGTTGAGAATTAGATATATTTGATGCTTTTCTTATCCATTGTAAGCCTTATTTAAGAGCCCTACATGTGAATTGCTCCCTGTCTTGCAGTACCAGATGAGGCTTGGATTGGGAGGGCAGAGAAGATCATAAACTGGCCAATGAGAGCACTTTTACCCAGTCAGGTTTTATGTAACCTTAGCTTTTATTCTGGGTCATTTTGCAGTTCTAGTGGTTCTGTAGAGCTAAAGGTGGTGATGTTCAGATTATCTGTCAGTTAGTAACTTTTTCCACAATGGGGACCCAAAGCAGCTTACATCATTTTCCTCTCCATTTTATCCTCACAACAACCCTGTGCAATAGGTAAGGCTGAGAATGTGGGGCTGGCCCAAGGTCACCCAGTGAACTTCCTCAGCAGAATAGGGTTTCAGGCCTGGGTGTTCCATATATTAGTCTGAAACTCTAACCACTATCCTGCACCAGCTTTTGGGGGATAACTGCTGTTGAACATTAAGAAACAGCAGGGCCTGGGTGAGAGATGCGAGTTTCATGGTGGTAAGTTGTTTGGTGGTGGCTGCCAGGCCTGGCCCTAATGAGCCCTGCTTCAAAGGCCCTGGAAAAGGCCCTCCCCCTGCCTTTTACTGACAGAAACCAGTACTTAAAGGCTGGCAATACTCTTGTAGTTACCTAGCAATGGCCATGAAGGGCATTTGGTTCTTGAAGCTACATTTGATGCTTCTGTTGTTTTGAAGGTTTTAACTGCCTCCCTCCAGAAATATGTTTAGAATTCAGATTTATTTTTTTATTTTTTTGTACATCTGGGTTTTTCTGCCATTTGTAGAAAGATCTGTCTTGTACATGGCCCCTATTTCTGCATTTAAGTATGTTGAGAATTAGATATATTTGATGCTTTTCTTATCCATTGTAAGCCTTATTTAAGAGCCCTACATGTGAATTGCTCCCTGTCTTGCAGTACCAGATGAGGCTTGGATTGGGAGGGCAGAGAAGATCATAAACTGGCCAATGAGAGCACTTTTACCCAGTCAGGTTTTATGTAACCTTAGCTTTTATTCTGGGTCATTTTGCAGTTCTAGTGGTTCTGTAGAGCTAAAGGTGGTGATGTTCAGATTATCTGTCAGTTAGTAACCACATAATACCACTGCAAGCTTCATGAACTAAGTAGATATCATGCATTTTATGCAGCTCATTTGAATACCTAGCTTCAGTATAACTGAGAATTTATCTCTTTCATTAGCAGTGGAGATAGGCTTCTGTGCAGCCTGTGTAATCATGGTACTATAGATATTGGCCTGCCTTTTTTAGGGAGACTCAGCAACTGTTGATGTAGTTGAAATGGTTTTAATTTTAATGTGCTTAACTACTCTTTTCCAGAATTACACTCTGATTTGTTTCTTGCTGTTTAAAAAGAAATTGAAGCTGGGGGAACATGAAATGTGGCTGTCATATGTTATTTGACACTTGTTCTATTTTAGATTAATAGGTGGATCGGACAATAAACTGATTTACCGACATTATGCTACATTGTACTTTGTCTTCTGTGTTGATTCTTCAGAAAGTGAGTTGGGCATTTTAGATCTAATACAAGTAAGTCATTTAAGGAGTAGATGATCCTTTTTATTTTTAAAGTGGTGTTCTTCATGGATATATTTTCATTTACTTGTCAACAAAGAACATTATACTTTGTAAAAATGTATGCTAACAAGACACTGAATCAAGTATTCTGCTAAGAAATGTTTTAAAGAGCTAATGTTGAGCCTTATCCTTCAAGGTCCTGTGTATTTTTTTGGCTGTAAGGTTTGAAACTTCTCAGAACTAACACAGGATTTTCCCAGCACTTATTAATATTTATAATATTGACAAATGGGGACCTGCAAGGAACTTGTGGAAAGGGGGCATTCCATTGCCCCGGCGTTTTCTTCCTCTCCCTCCCTTCGCTGTCACGGTTCCCTCATTGGGCAGCTCCCATGGCCACTCAGACATCTCCTCCTCCCCTCTGCCAGCCTCTAGAATTGTTGCCTTGGTGTCCAAGGAGGCAGTGACAATTCCCATATCCTCTCCAGCATCAGCAGCAGTTATGACTGGGAAATTCCACGCATCCTTCCTTACCTGCCTTGGGACAGAAAGCCAGTAGGTCCCACACCTCCTCCCCTGCCTGCCTCCTGTTTTGGTGCCTTAATATGTGTGTGTGTGGGGGGGAGCTGAATGTCATCACCTCAGCAGCAGAGATGGTTGGTTGGTCCCACAGAACTGTCTTTCCCACCCCTTTCCAGTTTTAACCTTGAGCGGGTTTTTTTTTTAAGATTTCAGATTTTTCTGCAACTCTGGGGCGTTTTTCAGGTTTACAGAAAGATCTGTCCTGTCTCTTCATGGCTTCATGGCTCTAGATTTAAGTATCCACAGATTTGGCCAAGTTGAGAATTAATAATATTGAGGATTGTATATATTGAATGATATGAGGAGAAAAAACAAAACGTAATATCAGCTGCATAGAATATTCTGCTTCTAATGTTGGTAACTTGGAAGCAGATTGTGAGCTGCACTTGTGTATGATTTAGACAGTATCTTTTGTGAACCTTCTAGTTTAAGTGATTTCTCTGCTGTGAGTTTTGGAGAGCCACTCACTTGGGCAGAATTCTATTATCGCCTGGAGAGCATACATAGTTAAAATGATCCTGTAGGCTTCCCACTGGATGTCAATTAGGTACATTGTACCGCACTGTTAGCCGCCCTGAGCCCGCTTTGCGGGATGGGCGGGGTATAAATATAATAAATAAATAAATAAAAGTGACATTTGTTATAAAGTGCTGCTAGATTTCAAGTTTCATTGGTACATAGATGTATCCACTTTCCTCTCTTAATGCTACTGCTGCTACTTTTCTTCGTCATTCACACATTTTATAGTAATGGGGTGGCCCATGCAGAATCAGTATTTCATAACTGTTCACTGTGTTCAGCAGCCTTGTTTCTCAACCCTGGTCTTTATTATGTTAAAATATTTATAAAGTCTAAAGAGTATGGATATTTAGCATAGCTGCTTGGCTATCAACAAATATCCAGTTTTAAAGATGCTAAAGTTATTTTTGTATTGAGGTTAATCCCATTCTGGCCAAATTGCAAGCAAAGTAGCACCTTCCTGTGTAAAAGGGCTATGGTCTTGCTGTAACTTGAATGACATAATATAAAATATGAGTTGATCAGATTGCTAGAATAGCAGAAGTCTTGATGTGTGTGTATTTAGAATATTTTATTTCATTTTGATTGGTTAGCCTAAATAATTTACCAGGGCTTTTTTAGATATGTAGAATAGAGGTATTGGAATCATGTACGTTTCTGCTGTTGCAAAATGAAGTAGTTGGGCATCTTATGTTTCAGACTTTAAGAAATATTTCCATGTTTATTGAATATGTAAGTCTGTATATAGAGCCTTAGAGATAGAAGACCCTCAAGACTTTCAGGGGGCATCTCATTTCCCCCTCCCCCATGATTTCCTCTTTCCCATCCCCTACAGCCCCCATAAGCTCTTGCCTTTTCTTGCCTCCTTCCCACCCACTAGCTCAACATACCATTATCTCCCCCCTGCTTTCAGTTTTCCTTCTTTTCCTACCCCTGGCAGCCTCTCACCTCATATTCAGCTATGTTTATAGCAATATATGTATCCAGGTTGTCTGAATTGCCAGATTTTATATAAAAAGGTCTCTGGCCTCTGCAGAGAAATGCCTTTTTCTGCAGTGAAAAAGCAACTAGAGAAAATCGAGAATTCAGAGAACCTGCTACACTTATTGGTCTATAGGTATAACACTACTCAATCACCAAAAAATGGGGGGGGGAGCGCTTGTGATAGCGTTGCCAGTAGAGTGCTGGCAACCAGTGGGTGGCTCAGTGAGGGGGCAGGGGAAAGTAAATTACCGGCACTCTGACAGTAGGACATCATTTGTGATGCAGACCCTATAAGATCACCACAGCTTGATGATGTCACTTCTGAACTCACACTGGAAGTGCTGTTGTGCTGTTGGAGCAATGGCTATCTTCCCCCTGTTGCCCTACTGAGTGACAGTAGGGGTGGGAGGTGGGGGCTGCTGGTGGGAGGGCTTTCTGGTAACAGCAGAAGAGTTGATGATTGACCTGACAGCCTTACCCAGTGGCAGAGAGAGGAGATATAGCTGCTGTTTGTCGGGAAAATAGCTGCTGTGTGGGTGCCACCAGGAAAATCCAAACTTTCCCACCTGCAATGCAGGCATAGAGATTTTGCTGTGATCTTTCCCAAAACTTAGGATCAAATCAGGTTTGGGAAAGGTCAGAGAAAAGCTGAGGAAGCCTTAGAATGTGCACAAATGCACCATGATGCTACGAAGAACAGGAAAAAAACCCATTTCCCAACAGCATTGAACTCTGGGCAAATAGAAGAAGGTGCCGTCAAGTGCAACATGGGGTGTTCCAGGCAAGAGATGAGCAGAGGGGAAATGCCATTGCCTTCCTCCACATAGCAATCCCAAGCTTCCTTGGTAGCTTCCCATCCAAGTGCTGACCGTGGCCAACCCTGCTTAGTTCCCGAGTTTTGATGAGCCGCCGGCTAAGCTGGGCTATTCAGGGCAAATAACCCACATATAAACAATCCTTTCTTATATACTTAATATTGCAGACTATATGTAATTATAAAAAGTAAAGCACTAGGGGGAGCAAGAAGTCCACTAATGTTATGATTATATATTAACAGAACTTGACTTCATAATTTAGCTGTCTGTTCAAGTGATACCTGTGAGTGGAATTAAAGCAGCATTTTTTAACATTCATTTTCCCCAGGTTGCTATTATGGGACCAGTATGATTAAACAATGTACTATGGTGCACTGTTGACATTGTGTATCTTTTTTGTTTTGGCTATAATATTGAGATTTGTTGCTGAAAGAGCTTTTTATCTATGGGACTGGAAGTAAGTGTGGCTAAAATAGTCAGTTATAGATGCTGCCTTTTTCTGTGTAGTACTATAAAGTTGTGAGCAAAGATTTTTCTAGGAACCATGCCTGAAGAGTATATTAATTCAGAAGAGGTTGAAATGTATCTCACGTTAACAAGGAGTCTTAAGGCATGATGGAAAGAACTGTGTTAACCATGAAGCATATGTCTTGTACAAAAGCTTTCTGTTAACTGTAGAATGCTGGGGACTGACATATGTGTCTGTGAGACACATACACGCACACATGTTTGAAAATGTATCTTTGAAACATTCAGAAAGACATTATTTAAGCTTCACTTACCATGGAAGATGGCCCCCTACCTTGAGTTGGCTGATCTGGCAGTGTGGATCCATTCTATGATACCTCAAGGCTAGACTATTGTAATGTGCTATCCATGGCCTGCCCTTAACAACAATGTAGAAGCTCCAGATGGTACGGAAAGCTGCAGCCCACCCACTATTGGGTGTGAATGCTCACTGGGTTATTGATGAGGTGTGTATGTGTGTTTTTGTAAAGCGCTGTCAGTTACAGCCGACTTATGGCAACCCCTCATGGGGTTTTCAGAACAAGAGATTTCAGAGGTGGTTTGCCATTGCCTGCCTCTATGCCCTAGACTTTGTTGGTGGTCTTCCATCCAAGTACTAAGGAGGGCAGAACTTGCTTAGCTTCTGAGATCTGAAGAGATCCAGCTAGCCTGGGCCATCCACGTCAGGGCTACTGATAAGTTACTGGATTCAGTTCAACATTGTCATTATCACCTCCAAAGCTCATAACGGCCTTGAAGTTACCCTTAACTTGCTTCACAAACAGTAATGCTGGTTTCACTGTAGGTTCTCAAGTTAATCAACAAGTGTCACCTGATCCCATCAAAAGTGAGAAGCACCATATCAGAAGTGAAAAGCACATGGTCTTGCTGGATCAGACCAGTAGTCCATCTAGTCCAGCATCCTTTCTTACACAGTGGCCAACTAGTTACTCAGAGGGCCAGCAACAGGACACAGAGGCAGAGGCCTTCCTCGATGTTTCACTGGTGTTCAGAGGTTTACTCACCATGGCTTGTAGCCACTGATAGACCTATCCTCCATGAATCTTTATACTCCACTTTTAAAGCCATCTATGCCTGTCGCCATCAGTGCTTCCTGTAGCATCAAACTCCGCATTTTAATCACTCATTGAGTAGCATTTCCTTTTTCCATTCTGAATGTACTGCCCATGAACTTTACCAGATGCTTCCAAGTTCTAGTATTTTGAGAGAGGGAGAATAAGTTGTCTCTACCCAGTGCATAGTTTTATAAACCTCTATTAAATGGAAAAGTGTCACTCTTCAGTCTTCCCTCATAAGAAAGGTGCTCTAATCCCTTAATCATCTTGGATGACCTCTTCTGTACTTTTTACTGATATCCTTTTTGAGATAGTGATCAGAACTGCACACAGTATTCCAAATGAGGCTGCACCATAATCTGCACAGGGCATTATATTGTTGGCTGCATTATAATATTGGCTGTTTTATTTTCAGTCCCTTTCCTAATAATCCCCAGCATAGAGTTTGCCTTTTTCACTGCTGTGGCATACTGAGTTGACATATCCATTGAGCTACCCCAGGACCTCTTTCCCACTCAGTGTCAGCAAGTTCAGACCCCAGTAGTCTATGCTTGCTTATACGTGTATTCTCTGGTTTGAGGGATTTGTAATCCTCTCCACTTCTTTTGTTCACTTCTGGGATTTTTTTTGCAAACCTTGGCGGCACATCCTGGTTTTTAGAAATAACCTCTGTATTATTTGGGGGGGGGGGCGGTTTTCAAAGCTTTATTGAAATATATAATCAGTTACATATACACAAAGAACCAATTATAGTAAACAAATACATAGAAGAACTGTTATAAACAGAAAGTTACAACCAAGTGTAAGCAACAAGAATGATGCAGATGTGTAAAACTTCACAAATCAGGCAAATTAATATACAGCATTAATAGCTTCTAAAACAGATTCAAATTCCTTTCAAGATGCTAGGTATTCTAAAACTGGGAACCATATTTTAACAAACCTTGAAGAGTAAGATTTATTATTTATTTATTTATTACTTTCAATTTATATCCCACCTATGCCAGGGCAAACTGGCTCAAGGCGGCATACACAGTTAAAATGTGATAAAACAATAAATACAGTAAAATTCACATAAACAACAATTTAAATAAAGTGCTAATAATATTGATAGCGGCAGTTACTATACATGGTCCGTTGAAGGAAGGCAATATCTAACGATGAGCCATAAGGGTCGTAGTATGTTCAGTTTCTGATGTCTCATTCATCAGTGGCAACTCCTATTCGAAGGTATAAAGTACTGAGACTGAGGCATAGCGTAGTGATTTCAGCTCATACTTTACTTAGAAAAAGAGTAAACTGGAGATACAGTAGCCGGCCAGAGTTCCGCTTTAAATACAATTACAAACCACACCCCAACACACACCCACATCCATGATTGGATTATTTACAGTTTTATTGCAACCATAGGTTTTCTTGAGGATCCGCATGAGCCGATAGGCTGGTTCTCGGATCCTCTCCTTCTGTTGTCCAAGGATGCGAAGCTAGGTCAGTTCGCATGGCCACGTGTAAGGGCGAGTCAAAAAAGATATAATAAGGGGTCACAGTGTGTAGATACATGCCAACAAACAAGAAACCACTGTGATAAAATGACAATGACACATTTAATAAATTCTGTAGACATTTTGCAGTATAGTAAAAAATTCAGACAAAAGCAAAACTCTGACCCCTTATTATATCTTTTTTGACTTGACTTTTATTGGGGATACTGACATACCAGTTATATAATATCATAATCAAAAAAGCATATGTATAAATTCAAAGTGTATGTATCATATAGGAGTTTACTTCTTCAGTGTTAATGCTCTACACCTTTAAGGGATAAGTATAACAACATGCAGCTGTCTGGAATCCATTAGATAGTTCCTTTAGAACTGCTTTCCAGAGTGAGAAGTGTGGAGCATTGTCAGCCTATTTCTAAGAAGGCTTTTAGCCAGATAGATATGAAATGCTGAAATGCACTCACTAATAGAGAGCTACCAGCCAACAATGTGAAATGGAGAGCAAATGCCAGCCAATTTAAAGTAGGCCTGTTGCCACATAAAAATTTTGGACTGGCTGCTACGAATAGAAATTAAGTTATTGGCTTGCTCCTATTCTAGTATATGCAGTGGAACTGAAAGTAAGTTTAAAATTATTCTAGTTAAAAGTAATAACAATTATTACATTCAGCTTCATGTTTGTTTCCACTCCTCAAAACTATGCTTTTTACAGGATATTTCACTAAGAAGAAAACACCTTCCAACTTTATAAGATTACTCATGAGGAAGATAGCTGAATTGAGTGTAAAAACCGGTGTACTCATCGAGAAAAGAGAAAATGAATATGTTGGACTCTGTTTTGCTTTTGTCTGAATTTTTTACTATACTGCAAAATGTCTACAGAATTTATTAAATGTGTCATTGTCATTTTATCACAGTGGTTTCTTGTTTGTTGGCACGTGTAAGGGCGGCCACATGTGTAGTCGCCATTAGAACACAACAGAAGGCCTGGTGGAAGAACTCCGTTTTACAGGCCCTGCGGAACTGTGAAAGGCCCCACAGGGCCCTGATGTCCTCCGGGAGCTCATTCCACCAGTGTGGAGCCGCCACTGAAAAAGCCCTGGCTCTCGTGATGGCCAGTCTGGTGTCTTTTGGGCCAGGGAGAGTCAGGCGATTTTGCAACCCTGATCTCAGTGCTCTGTGGGGCAAATATGGGGAAAGGCAGGCTCCCGACCGTATAGGGCTTTAAAGGTCAGAACCAGCACCTTGAAACGAATCCGGTATGCTACTGGCAGCCAGTGCAGTGCCTTCAGCACAGGCTGGATATTATCTCGTATGGAGAGACCCATCAGCAGTCTGGCTGCCACATTTTGCACTAGCTGCAGCTTCTGGATTTGGGACAAGGGCAGCCCCATGTAGAGAGCATTGCAGTAGTCTAGTCTCGAGGTGACCATAGCGTGGATCACTGTTGCCAGGTCATTGCGTTCGAGAAAGGGAACCAACTGCCTGATCAGCCTTAGGTGGTAAAAGGCTGACTTGGCAGTGGCTGCTACCTGGGCCTCCATTGTTAAGGCGGCATCCCAGAGCACTTCCAAACTCCTGACCCTCGGCGCTGGCACCAATGGCACCCCATCGAAGGTCGGTAGTGGGATCCCGACCTGCTCCGACTCAGGCACAGGACCTCCATATTCGTTGGATTCCATTTCAGTCGGCTTAGTCTAAGACAGCCCGCCATGTCCTGAAGTGCCCGCTCCAGGTCATCTGGGGTAGAGTCGGACTGACTGCCCAACAACAGATATAGTTGGGTGTCGTCTGCGTATTGATGACACCCTAGCCTATGTCTCTGAGCAATCTGGGCAAGGGGGCGCATGTAAATGTTAAATAACGTTGGGGATAACACCACCCCTTGAGGAACCCCGCAAACCAGCGGGTACCTTTGGGACGTCTGCTCCCCTAACACCACCCTCTGTCCCCGACCTTGGAGGAAGGAGACGAGCCATTGTCCCTGGATCCCAGTGTAGGCGAGGTGGTGGATCAGGAACTGATGGTCGACCGTGTCGAACGCGGCTGACCGGAGGTCATCTGTGGGGGTGACCAGTGCCGTCTCTGTCCCATAGCCTGGCTGAAAGCTGGACTGGAATGAGTCTAGCATGGAAGTGTCATCCATAAAGCTATGCAACTGAATAGCTGCCGCTCTCTCAAGTAATTTGCCCAAATAGGGCAAATTGGAGACAGGCCGATAATTGGCCAATTCAGCCGGGTCCAAGGATGATTTTTTCAAGAGCGGACAGACCATCGCTTCCTTGAGTGCCCCCGGGAACAGTCCCTCAATGAAGGACTTGTTGATAATATCCCTGAGGGCACCTCGCAACCCCTCACAGCCAGCTTTTATGAGCCATGAAGGGCACGGATCAAGGCAGCACATGGTTGGGCATACCGTTGAGAGCAATCTGTCGACTTCCTCAAGGCTGAATGGATTGAAAAGATTCTATTTCTCCTTGCATTAGAGAGTCTGATAATTTATCCATTATGCAGTATTCTTGGATTTTTAAGAACCAATCAGAGATTTTAGGATGGTCGTCATTTTCCCAAAATTTGGCAATGACTGCCCTTGCAGCTGCACAAAGTATTTCTATTAGGTCAGAAGCAGGTAAGTGACAATTATCATCAGGCCACCAAACCCCTGTATTTGTACTTGGCTTCACCATCAGGATTTTTTAATTAACATAATGGGTGCAGTGTTTAGAATTAGATACAGAATTGTTTTTCTGTTTGAAGTGAGGATTAAAAGTTAAATTTCTTCAAGTTAAATAGAGAACATTTTCTTAAACGTTGGAAAGTATAAACTGTGGCAAATTTCTATTTTCAATTAACTTTGATGTTGCTTCCCAGAATATTGTATATGTTCTAGCGGCAACCTTGTGCTTTAAAAACTGCTTTTAGTATTTTTAGTATGAGTTAAAGACTAAAGTAGACTTTTCTCTCCCTTTGCAAAGGAATTAATGTATATGCATTAGAGCATGCTTGTGGCAATGGGTTACTGCTCCTATCGAACAGCAATACGACGGGGCTGTTTTTGCCCTGTTGTCCACATGCTGGATTATATCAATTGATAAAATAGTAAACCAGCCTTCACTGCTGTTATTTGTTGGGTTAAACATTTCAGTATGTTTTTGTATGTAAACAAAGCATCAAAAATACATGAGTATATTCAGAATAAAAATACTTCAGCAGTTTAAATACTTTAAAAGTGTGAATTTTGTTCAAAGTATACCATATGGTACCAAGGAGCCAGAATGCAAAACCATTATATCAGCAAAATCTGACCTTCAGTAATACGCCTGGTATCTTCCAAGAGATTCTGGTGCATTAATCACACATGTTGTGCAGATACATTAAAGTTCCAGAATTCTCAAACAGTCTTCTGTGTTCTGTTTGCCACATTTACACTTTGCCCATAATGGAATGATTGAATTGCTATTAAACTTTGACCTGTTGCCTTTTTTTCCCACCACAGGTATTTGTAGAGACGCTAGACAAGTGTTTTGAGAATGTTTGTGAACTGGATTTAATTTTCCACGTAGATAAGGTACTGTGGTGAGCTGAGCTGCAATAACATCCTATCAACAAATATTCTGCTGACAGAACATTTGTCCTTATGTATGTTCCAATGGCATAGAGTTCTACCTTCATTCAATTGTCACTACTTCTTATCTACAGGTTACTCACTGCTTCAAAAAAAATTGTAAGGAATTGCAAAATTTTACATGACGATTATTAAAGGATCTGGTTGGGTGTTAAGAGAGCTTTCTGGTTACTATATCATGTCACCTGTTCAGAATTTGTAGGTTAATTTGGGATTGTCATGTCTGGTAGATGCATAAAAGTATGGCTCAAACTGTTGTACTGGGGTTAGGGAGGTCCTTACCTGAAAGCTTAAGTTTGTGGTTTAAAAAAATGAAAACTCAGAAAGTTATCCTTTCTGAAAGTTCAATTTTTTAAATGGCGGAAGGGTTCCCTCCTCCTTCCTCCATGTATGGGCTTGGTCAGTCAAGGCTGAGAAATCAGTTCTAGATAGGCAAACCATAAGAAATTTATAGGCAAGTGATGTGGATAAGTGACTGAAAAACCAGGAAGTGGCTCACTCTCGCAGACTTTGAACAACATTTATTTATTTATTTGTTTTATATCCCACCCTCCCAGCCAAGGCAGGCTCAGGGCAGCTAACATAGTAATGTAAAACAGTTAAGACAGGAGTTGAATAAAATCAAGACAATACAGTTATGAATAGAAATATAAAATAGACAAATATAAAGTGCTAGTTTGTATCAGATGGCAGGCATAGCAGCATTCTCCGGTAACAGCTGGCTGACATCGTCGTCTGGGTTGCTTGGCTGTTAACAATGATGTTAATGTTGGTGTTGGGCCAGGGCTATAGTTGCTTGGGTGCGGCTACCTAGTCGAAAGCCTGGTGGAAGAGCTCTGTCTTGCAGGCCCTGCGGAACTGTAAAAGGTCCCGCAGGGCCCTGATGTCTTCCAGGAGCTTGTTCCACCAGTACGGAGCCGCCACTGAAAAAGCCCTGGCCCCCATTGCAGCTAGCCTGGCTTCTCTGGGGTCCGGTAGGACCAGGCGGTTTAGGGACTCCGACCATAGTGCTCTCTGGGGCACATGGTAGGGAAAGGCGGTCCCTTAGATACATAGAACCCTGACCATATAGGGCTTTAAAGGTAAGAACCAGCACCTTGAACCGAATTCGGTATGCTATAGGCAGCCAGTGCAGTGCTTTTAGCGCAGGCCGGATGTGGTCCAGCATAGGGGGACCACATGTTTAGCTTGTTGAACTTTCAGAAAATCAACATAAGGAGTTTTGTAAAGAACAAAAAAAATGTCATTGTCTTTGCTTCTTCCACATTAAGCTTCCAAGTTTGTGGGTGATAGGCAGTTGGTTAAAGATACTAGGAAAGAACTTAATTTTTCTTAGTGTTATAACTGAATTTATTCTTTTACATAGTCAATATGTTTTCTCTTGTTTTAACACCTCTGATAGTTCTTGGGGGAAAACAGTAAATTCTTCCAAGAATGTTGTTTTGCACTGGAACAGTGAATTGGTCTGTTTTTGAAGACCATCAAGTATTTCCCCAGATTGTCCTAAGGGAAGTCTTCTTCCTTATTAACAGTTACTAATACATTTGGACATCTGGTTTGGAGGAGGAGGATGAAGAAGCAGGAAAGACCTTTGCCCTTGTAATTTTTAAGATAATGTTTTGTAATGTGAACTCCTGCTGTGAAACTAAAGGGGATCTGAGGAATAGATTGTAGTAATGAATGGGTGAGGTTTCTGTGTACATAAGCTCCTTTGTGCCTCCTAGATCCTGTCCACTTCCTCCTACATCCCTCACAGCTCATGCCTTTGTACCTTCCTTGCTTTCTATTGACCCTTTTCTTGCCAGTGAGTGAAATATATAAAACTACTGCTAGTGAGATCAGGTACATTTACCCTGACTTGTAGCAGTTGAAATTCCATGGCAGTTGCATGCATTGTACAATAACCCTCAGAACTGATATCCTAGCTCAGATAATGGATATATGGCATTATATTCAATAAGCAGTGTTTAAAGTCATCCTAATGCCTATCAAGGCTCTTTAAATTGAATAATTTCACTTTACTATGCAGCTTGCAATCCACTGCTTTACTGTAATATTTATGAAACATTTTGAGACTGTATACTTTCAGCATTGATTTTTAAACTCCTCATTAATATGTGTGCAAGGTTCAGATATCTACAAATCTGTCATATCAACTGCATTATATTTCAAGCTCAAATTACTGAGTGATCAGTATTAAACCTATAAAATATAAATACCTGAGTTTACTAATTACATTTAAAAAGTAAATTATTTTAGGTGACTTAAATATATACGTTGTATAAAATTAGTAGCTAATATTAAAAATACTTGTGATATATTTCCTTTTGGCTTTGATCTTTTTAGGTCCATAATATCCTGGCTGAAATGGTGATGGGTGGGATGGTTTTAGAGACCAACATGAATGAAATTGTCACACAGATTGATGCCCAAAATAAATTGGAAAAATCAGAGGTAAGAACTAAAAGCACTGAAATTGATTTGAGCATGATTGTATTACTTGCATGATGTGAAACTGTCACTTATCTTTTAGTATCGCCCTATATTCAGCTACTTGTATTGTTACAAATGAACATTCAGTATGTGGCATGTTAAAGCCTTTGTTGATTACATAAATAGCTAAATATTCCCTTTTCCTTCTATCAAAGCCATATCTGCCATCAGCATCTGTGTACAAAATCATTTCTGAGCTTCCTTCAGTCAAGGCTTCTGACTCTTATAGCTTCTCTTCCCTTCCAGGAGCTCATATTGAGAACTTTCTATAGCATCCCATTGAAGGGCATGTGCTGTCAACAGAAGTTATGTGTGATAATAGTATGGTGAAAATCTCTGTAGCAGTCGGAAACTCTGAGCAAGAAATTGAATGAAACAGCTCATCTTAGGTTCTGAAAAGTTAATTTGGTGAATTAAGAATCTATTCAGATTGTGTCCTAGATCTCTGTGATTTTTCCTTCTTGACCATGTAGGTCAGAATATCTGGAATTAGATTAAATGTCTTTTAAAACACTGAGCACCTGGAAATTTATAGCTTCCTTTTGTTTCTCACAAATTAGAATGGATAAAGAATATCAAAGGTCCTGCAAATTCAGAACATCTATGGCTGCAAGGCTGCTGTCAGAGGTCACTTTAGCTGGGAGGTGCATGCATTTAGCTTGCTGTTCTGCTTGCCTGTCCTGGTTGTCCTTCTTCCCCTTTATTCCTGCACAGAGAATCCTGGCTGAGAAACTCAGGTTACACATATGAGGTACAATTGTCCTGACCTGGATGGCCAAGGCTAGCCTGATCTCATCAGATCTCGGAAGTTAAACATGGTCAGCCCTGGCTAGTACTTGGATGGGAGGCCACCAAGGAAGTCCAGGGTTGCTATGCAGAGACTGGCACTGGCAAACCACCTCTGAACGTCTGTTGCCTTGAAAACCCTACGGGGTCACCATAAGTGTGTAGGAAAATTATTCCAGCTAATCCATTCAGCTGCTTTTTTATGTCGTGAGTAACAGGTGTTAGCTTTCAAACTAGGATGCTCTGCATAAAACAGAAGGGTGAGGATCAAAGCCTGAGCACAACAGGTTGGTTTTGTGCCCATCCTAGCGTAACAATGTCTTAAAACTCACATCTGAATGCAACTAAATGTTTGTGTATATGCAGACATGACACAAATTGTCTGTTTACGAAGTACAACACTTCGTGATAACTTTCTAAGCAAGTTATCTGGACCCTTCACAGTGTCACTGCTAATTTTCAATTTGATGGGATGTTCTCCTTCTCTTTAGCAGTATAACATGGTGCATTCTAATGAAAGAGCAGCACAGCATTGGCTGAGAAGCCCAGAAAATATTCAGTGCATGGCAATATACTATTTAATGAAGATACCCGAAGAGATTTTATGGCATCAGATAAGCTTGGCATCAGACTCAAAGTATGTTTAAAAAAAAAAAAAGGTAGATGAGCAGTTGAAGGAGACCTTGCTTTTAAAAGTTATGCGTAAAAAACCCCTGTGTGGTTTAAGCTATTAACCTGTTCAATTAGGCTGTCAGATAATTCACAAGATTCAGGTCACTTCAGTGAAGTGGGCCAAGTTAACTTCCTGTTTTCATTACTTCATCTGCTCAGATTTATCTAGTTTCTGAGTGCATAACAGAAAACTTGACAGGTGAATATTAAAGAAAGAAATGAGTCTTCGGGTTATTAGGTGCATTTAGTAGTATTGTCTTAGGAAAAAATAAACAAAGAAAAGGCAAAGTGACCTTTGAATAGTGTAATTGGTCCTTTCTAAGTCTCTGTCTAGTATTTTGATCTTTTACATATTGATGAACTCCTGCTTCAGTTATCCTTAATATTTGGCTTGGATTCAAAGTGTCCCTTGTGCCAGCAAAAAGCACTTCTGTCTGCACATGTGCAGTTGGGAATGTCTCTGTTTTCTTCTGCCATGTACACCATTGTAAAGCACTGCCCAACCCTTAGCTCTTTGAGGGTATGAGAGGCTCCAGTAGAAAGAAGAGGTGGGAAAACTCTGGGATACACACGAAAACATATTGCACAGTTCCTTGGTTCCTAATTTAAGATAAAAAGACTGATAAAATAATGACTTTATCCATTTATCTTATATCTTAAATTATTAGTTTACAGTTACAGCTTTCCAAAACATGGGATTGGACTCAGTGGAAGGTTTCTGTGGACAGAAAATATTTCTGTCTACCAAGCCTGACTTTCCTGCCTCCCCCTCCCTCTATAATTCAAAATGCCCCCCAATCCTGCTCATGGGGTGTAGGGGACCCCCATGAACAGCATTCTTGAGGGGGGGGTTGCTGTGGGAGGGAGAAATCACCAAAAATCACACCTCCCTTGCATGTGTAGAAATTCTCTGATGGATCCAAGCCATGAATTGCAATGTATTAACTAGAATTGGGTTCTTTGAGCTGAATCCTTTCCCCACATAATATTTTAAGAAAGCACTGGATAGTCATTTGCTCCTTTTTTCCTGAGTGACTGCGTTCAAAGTAAGTGGGCTTGCTCCAGAGTACGGATGTTGTAGATTGTTGTCTTAAAAATAAAACAAGGGTTTTCCGCACTGTAGATAGTGTTTGGCAGCTGAAATTACAGGACTAGAATATCAGCCAATAGCATTTTCTACATCTCTCCTTATAAGCTATGAGCAATGCTGGTTGTGCATTTCTGTTACCTGTTGCTCAGGAGCAGCTTAAATGGTATTTTGAATAGGTTCGGCAGTCACTCTGAAATCAAACAAATGTAGCTTCCGGCCTTTTATAAGGGGGAGAATTTGGGCTGAGGATTTGTCAGGCACTATCAGTGACATGGAAGGTGTCCTCCGGATAAACTGGGGTCCTTGTGTTGTATTTTTAGTGTTCAGTGGGGCTTGAATTTGGTCGTTTAAGTCAGTCCTCATTTTCCAAACCATCTGATCTTTTCTAGTTCTTTCCATTCTTCTCTTTACAGACCTTTATCTTTCAGTCTCCCAGACAGGACAGGTAGACACAGGTATTGCCAATTTTCAGAAAAAATGTGCTTCTATTAATGAAGGGAAAGCAAAATGATGTCAAAGGCAATAATAAATAAATTAGGCCAGACTCAAAAATTATGTGTTGATAAACCCATATTAGTCTTTGTAGCCTACTTTTTGTGCTAGTTTCCCTCATTTTTTATTGCCTGTAGTGTACTAGATTGTCATTGACTTCATATATTTTTATTTTTACCTTTCATTAGTGTTCAACTTTGGAATGTTTATATCTCTCAAATCCAATTCTGTGATATTGATGCTTGGAGTATAAACAAATCTGGGATATCATGCTCCCAGTTGCTTTACAGTTAAGCAAATCTGAAACTGTTGGCAAGATCATATCCTCCCTCTCCTACCTACCCAGTTTCCTTATGGAGTATGAATTCTCATGACCTTTTAAAATCCACGTTATGCCTTATGTCAGCAAACATTGGTAACTGCAGTTTGGGGCTGACCAGTTTCTGCTTAAGGTTCAGAAGTTGGAGCTCCAGGCTGGTTTCAGATTTTTGGTTAACTTTAACTGTGGGTTACTCTGCTGCTGTCATAATATTTTACCATGGAAAAAGCATGTGATCCCTGGCCTGCTTCTAATTAATATCAGCACAGTGCCATACCACCAACACTTGCAACCCTAACTAATACATATTGTGCATGCTTTAACTTTCATAGATTGTTCCACAAGCATAAATAAATCTGAAAACTGAATTTTTAAGTGGATGCCATATGGCTGGAATTTGTTATTCTTTAACAACGGAAGCAATATTGACAGGGTGTCCTTACTAATGAGGGAGTCCTTACTAACTGCATATTTTCAAGCAGTAGTAATACCTATTGTAAATGTTATAGTAATAAACTGATTGTTTAAATTTCCTATAGAGACAGATATTGAGAATTAAAATTTTAGAAGAAATTGCAGAGGAAATGTAATAGAAATTTTTTGAAATGTTTTAAAATGTAGCAATATACAAAAAAATTAAACCATTTAAGGCTCAGTGAACTGGAATAGTGTAACTTGAATTGGAAAGAAAATTGGCATGTATGAGTTTCAAACAGGTATTTTGTCGCATACTACCAGCTGTTCAATATTGCAAAAGCTTCATGGTAACCATCAGTGATCCAGGACAGCCATGGACAAAACAGCCTGCAAAATTAAAGTAGTTGTATTCATAGTTTTTATACTAAATGTCAGACAAAACCTTGACTGTTGTTAACAAGTAAAATCTTGGTCCAGTAAAGTCTTTGAAGGGAAATTTTAATTGATGAAAGTTCTTTACAGAACTGGGTCTTAAGTAATTTTTAAACTGCATAAGCAGCTATCAGTAACTTCATTCAACGAAACCAGAAAGTGTCTTAAAGTACGGATATTTGACAGAGTACAGTTTTAGACCCTTACTGTAAAGTCTAACTTTGAAAATGAGCAATCCAGCCATCTTAATTTCTTTGCTTACTTCCCCCAAATACAAAATGTTCTGTGATGTAAGAAAAAGGGACTTTTTTCTTTTTATGTAATACTGCTCTATTTTACTTTCTGCTTGTACATGTTCTGTTTTTATTTTTGGGTCTGGCAACTTAAAGTAGATAAACAAAAAAAAAATTAAAAAATCATGCCCATCCATTCCTATCGCTGTGATCCAAGTGCTTGAAATTTCTAAGAGTATGTCTAAGTCTTCTATCTGTTTGGCATTTTGATATACTTGCAGACTTCATTTTGTTTTTTCTCTAATTCTGTTCATTTATTTAATCCCATGAGAAGAGAACATGGCCATTCTTTTATATTCTGTACTGTATCCATCCATCCTATTCATAACCCTGCTGCTTTGAATCATACTTGTTCTGGGGAAAAGGTTTGGTATGAAACACCGGCAGCAGTGACAGCTAAATGTCAAACATCGTGGAGGAGTGTGCATGAACAGCTCCTCTAGCAGACTAAATTAATTTCCAAGAAATGTGCATGTTCTGGAACTTTTTTAACTGCACAAGCTCTCCTGGCTATTTTTCCCTTGTAAGAAAGCTTTTGAAAGAGTGCTAATAGAATTCAGTCATTTTGGGAATAATTAACACATGTTTTCTCTTAATTACTACCTTTTAATGTGTGTGCTGTAGAAGGGAGCTATGTACAACTTCCATATTGCTAAACGGTGTCCTGAAATCATACCTAAAATTCAGCTGCTATTGATAAATCGCATTTTTGTTGCTGGCTGGGAAATAGCTTTCCAACAAATTAACTGAGTGAGTGCATTAACTTGGATCTGATCACCTCAGTCTTTTTAGTGATTTAGGTTGATCAGGTTGGTGGCTGGAAGTGTGAGTCATTGAATACATGACTAACATTTCTTTTGGTGACCAACTGAAATCTCAAACTGCTATGTGCTCATTTAAATTGAGATTACAAAGCAGCTGGGGAAGTACATTGTCTGGTTGTAATTCCAGCTGTATGAAAATTCATATTGTGCTTTGAAAACCCCATGGATGTGCATAGTTTTATTCACAATAAATATTCAGGATTACAATGTGATTTAGGCTCAATGGTGCAAAAAGACCCTTTCTTCTAACTGTGTGACAGAGAATACCAGTAACATGCCCATCATAACCCTGCTGTTTTGGATTATACATGTTTTGGGACTGGAAGTTAGTATAAAATGGTAATGGTATAAAATGGCAATGGTAAAAGCAGACAGTTTGATTTGAGAAACATAGTGTATGTTAAACATCTGCTTTTATATGACAGCAAGTAATTCTGTGTTTTAGATATGTGCAAGACATTCTTGCTTTAGAGTGCTATTCAAGAATGTCTCAATATAGATGACTACCTGTTTAACTAGTACGACCAGGCATTTGTGTTTTCTTCCCTAAACTGTTCATTTTGTCTTGGAAGTACTATATGACTTTTATTCCATTCTTAAAGTTTTGATATTTGATAAATTCAGATATCCTGATTTGAAATGGCAGGTGGCAAATGAGAATACCATTTAGAGACAAGATCTTGGTACTCTTATAATATGTAGATAATGTCTGCTGTTCTGGCAACTGATTTATTGACAGGGTCAATCCAAAAGTTCAGTCTTTCTGTGAAAGTCTCATCGTGGTCCAAGTTCATATAGAACAAAAATCTAAGTGAATTTCGTAACTGGCAACCAATTCTGGTACACATGGAGTATCAAACATTTTAATTTTCTAGGAAAAACGTAGTTGGTACAATTGGTCTTTCCCCACTTTTTAATTAAAAGTAAGTCCATGATTTAACATTTTGAACTTGACTTAGTAAACTGTTCCTGAGAGTAGTAAAAAGCAACAGCTGATAAGACCAGACACCCCACCCTAGGTAATCACATCTCAGTATAGCTAACCAATATAGAAACTGGGGCAAAGGAAGAGAACAGAACATGGAAAGCCCTTTTAACTTTGACGTTGGCATAGTTGGGAGGATAGGTGCCCTTGCTTCTTTGCCAAGGTATATCATGATATCGAGTACTGTCCCAATGGATGAACAAAAGTTATTGCTCCTCTCCAGCTGATCAAAGTATCTTATAAAGCCATGTTTATTAACAGGGGTCTTTTCCTAGAAAAAGAGCTGCAGGAGCTCATTAGCATACAGTATGAGCTTCTAAGCTATTAGCATATGCCACACCCCCTGACATCACTGGAAGTGATGTCAGAAGGGGAAGCAAAGGGGGGGAAAGCATCTTCAAAAGCCTCCCCTTCCCTTCCCCAGCTGGCTTACGGGGGGGGGGGAAGGGGTTTAAACTTTAAACCCCTTCTCACTAGAGTTGGGTCACAGAAGGAGGAAAGAGGGAAGGAAAGAGAGAGAGTAGAGAGAAGGAAAGAGGGAAAGAAAGAGAAGGAAAGAAGGATGGAAAGAAAGAGAGAAGGGAAGAAGGAGGGAAAGGAGGAAAAAAGAAGAGAAGAAGGTGGGAAAGAAAGAAAGAGAAGGGAAGAAGGAGGGAAACAGGGAAAGGAGGAAAAAAGAGAAGGAAAGGTAGGAAAGAAAGAAAGAGAGAAGGGAAGAAGGAGGGAAAGACGAAAAGGAGAGAAGGAATGGAGGGAATAAAAGAAAGAGAGAAGGGAAGGAGGAAAAGAGAGGAAGGAAGGAAGGAAGGAAGGAAGGAAGGAAGGAAGGAAGGAAGGAAGGAAGGAACCCCCGAGTCGCAGCACTTCTGCGCGGGCCCGGGGGACCCGGCTGCGTGGCTCTCTGGGCTTCCCCCCGGCCACAGCGCTCCGGCGCGGGCGCGGGGAACCCGGCTGCAGGGCTCTCTGCGCCTTCCCCCGGACCCAGCACTTCGGCACGGGCCCAGAGGACCTGGCGGCAGGGCTCTCAGCGCCTCCCCTCGACCCCAGCACAGGGAGCTGGGGGTGGCTCTTGGGCTGCCGGAGCAGTGCTCCGGCCCCAAAAAACCCCTGTTTATTAACATAGCTACAATAAGTCACTTTTTTTTTTCTTCCATCAGATTTACCCTTGACTTTTTTTGTCCTAGTCAGGTGTTTCACTTGATGAAGTCTTTGGTCCCCCAACCCTTTAGCAGCGGAATTATTCTGCTTGAAGTTTCTTTGTCCCTTCAGTCTTAAGACTTTTTCTGTAGTGGGGTAGGGTTGTACCTTCTGGCACCTTCCTGCTATATTGGGTATACTGAGTAAATACACATTACAGGAGCTGCCTAATGCAGAGTGGAGCATCCTGTAGTAAGAGAAGACATGCCATGGAGAAAAAAACTGACAAAGCAGATGGCTCCAGATAAGTCAGGCAAATGAGACAAGATGTACATTAAAGGGGGACCTTAGATTATTTTATTTTTCTGTTTTGGATACAGAAAAATTCATTCTAAGTTATATTGTCATGTGATCATACCCTTAACCCAGGTTCTGGACAGTTTTATGGGTACATACCAGCTATTCCAAGATGGTAGGTCACCAAACTAACCTTTCCTCAACATCTTGATCCAACAGGTAGACAGTATGCTTAATCTCAGTAGCTGTTGGCCCACCAGGCATAATTTTGTTCTAATTCCACTTAACGGAGAGAGACAAATTGGAAAAGCTGGAGGGCGGGGGATGGGAATTGTTAAGCCGTCTTCTGTTAATGAATTTACAACAGAGCAATTATACCAGGCAGCTTGGTTGGTATGGATCTAGCTCTGTCTGTGGTATATTGTTCCATACTTTTCTAACTGCTCACTTTAATTGTATTTTCAGCCACCCTATGCCTTTTATATCTATATATCTAATAGCCAAGGCACCCCCTGCGTGCGGATATCTAAATCCGCACATCGGGGGCACCTGGGGGGCAGACAGATTTTCCTGCACGTTTGGGGTAATCCCCAGATGTGCAGAAAAATCTGAAATCTATTAAAAATATAGTAAAAGTAAAAGCCTCGCCGCTGGGGGGGAGAAGGCTTGGTCGACCACCGGCTGTGAGCTGCTCAGCCCTCGCTGCCGCTGCCACTAGGGGAGGGAGGAGGCTTGGCGGGCCAAGCTCAGGCCTCGCTGCCGATGCCGGGGGGGGGAGGAGGGAGAAGGCTTGGTGGGTCCGGTGGCTGGGAGCCGTGTGGGCCTCGCCGTTGGTGCCAGGGGGGCGGGGAAGAAGGGGAGAAGGCTCACCTGCAGCTGCCTCCTCCTCCACGTGGAGTCCCCTCCCTGCGAGTATCGCGGGTCCCCCTTCTTGTTTCTCCTATTTCAAATCCTGTTTTTATTGTGAATTGTAAAATGTAATTAAACTGAGAACAGTTGCTCTGGCTTGCTGATGTTTCCTTATGAAACCACATATAAAGATTCTAGTTTTCTAAATATTGTGGAACCCAGGTCCTTTCCATCTTTCGTGCAAAATGGACTTTAGCAAAAAATGTGCAGTCAAGAATAAAATATTAGGTGTTGAGACCTTCGACTGGATTTTGTTGAGAGTACCAGTTCAGGTTAAATGGTGATAAGCATTCTCTCACTATTTGCCATCATTTGAACCTGTACAGTTTTCATGTAGAGTCCTCAACCTTTTTGAGCCTGTGGGCATCTTTGGAATTCTCACACAGGGTGGTGGGTTCAACCACAATATTGCTGTCACAAGAGGCTGAGCCAACTACATTAATAGTAACTGTTCAAGATTTCAGACAAAAGCTGTTCTCCTTCAGTGGAGGGAAGTCATCCAGGAAGTGGTTAGGTCACTCCTCTGCTCACTTGGATAGGGCTATACAAATTCTTTTGTTGCGTGGCTCCTATTGGAGAGACCCAGGCTGACCTCCAGTTTCTGTATAGCCCTGTGCTTGGTAGGTCGACTGGAGGTCAAACTTCAAGACAACAAGGAAATTAATACACGCACACCCACACAAAGTGGCCAATTGATCTCCTCACAAGCCCCAGGGACTTAAGGGGGAAAGGAAGACGAGAATGCCAGTCAGGCAGGACACTTTGCCTAAAACCATGCCAGCTCCAGAGTTCAGCGCTGCAGCAACAAAGAAGACAATGATGAAGAGGCCCCCTCCCCCATCCAAGGCTTTGGGCATAGGAGTGGAGGCAGAGGCGCAAGCAGCAAAAGCTTCCCCAGAGCCCAACCCGTCTACCTCTGAGGCTTCGGGGGAAGGAGGCCCAACAAACAACAAACTCCGCCGGCAGCATGGAGCAGGTCAAGCAGTCAGAACTGGCAGGCTTCTGCTTCCCCCTGCACTCGAAGGAGGCTGAGCAAGCAGGCTCAGACAGCATTGGTGGCGCAGGGCAGGTGGAGTGGTCTGAGTCTGCGGGCTCCAGCTCTGCCCTGTCCCCCAAACAAGCCACCAAGAAATTGGCCTGTGGGGTGGCCGGCAGCAAGGAGGTGAGGAGATGCTGTGGGAAAGCAAACGGGCTGGCAGACCACCCAGGCCAAGGACAGAGGGGAAGAGTGGTCTCCAGGGCTCCTGGAGGCAAAAGGAACAACCCATCCTCCAACTCCCACTCATCATCAGGCTCTAGATCCCCAAGTCCCAGAGAGACCTGACCAAACGGAAGCTTCAGAGGCCTCGGGAGGATGAGGCTTGATCCGAGGGAGACATTTTTAGAAGTGACGGGCAGGCAGGGACCACCAGCCCTAGAGGAAGACAACCCCCAGCATCCAGTTTGGAGCTGGCAGAGATGGCATCCATCATTACATCCCTGGGGGAGAACTCAGAAATTTTCTGAGAGGATCGAGAGTGGTCAGGGGAGAAAATAGAAGTGCAAGCCACTTCATCCAGACTTTTCAAACAGAGCATTCCCAAAAGTTACTCAACAAGGTGATCACCATGCTAAATTACAAGAGGTAGTTAACGGAGAAGCCAAGATCTTCAGCTTCAGCCCAGTTGGACACTAGAGGATTTTTAAAAAACAGTCAAGGTATAGACATTCTCACCCTTCCTGGATTCCTTTGATGACATCAATCTGCAACATTCGTCATCCTTTAGAAACAACAAGGGCACCCCAAACAGGAAATAGTCTGCATGACTACCTGATCGGCAGACAGCTTCAGGCCTTTGCAGAGGCATGGAACGTCACCACCACAGATCAGTGGGTATTGTCAATCATCTCTCAAGGCTACAAAATAGAGTTTCTCTCCATATCACCTTGCAACTTCACATCAGCTCCAAAGTTGAGGAGCTGATTGCTCCAGGTACAACATGCAATTCTTCATGTACGGGAGATGGGCACGATAGAAGGGATTCCTGAGAGCCAGCACTTCAAAGTAGTCTGTTTGATCCTGTTCATGGTCCCAAAAACATCAGGCGACTGGAGAGCGGTGTTGAACCTTAGAGGTCTCAACTGATAGGTCAAAAGGAAAAAAATCTGAATGGAGTCCTTGTGGCATATCCTACAGGTCCTACAGCAAGGGGATTTTCTAATATCCATGGATTTCAAAGAGATATACTTACACATTCTGTTGCACCTGGATTCCAGAAAATTTCTACACTTCTGCTTCCAGGGGCAGCACTTCCAGTACAAGGTGTTACCATTTGGTCTTTCATTGGCACCCAGAGTCTTCACCAAGGTCATGGTGACGCTGGTGGCATCCCTCATCCTGGATAATACATATGTACTCGTGTTTAGTCAACATCCTACTACGGGCAGAGGACTGTGAGACGGCTGCGCACTATACTCGGAGGGCAGCAGCCTTTCTGTGCGAGCATGGATTCCTCATCAATGAGGAGAAGAGCCATGTGGACCCAACACAGGATCTAGTACACCTGGGAGCCAGACTGTGCACAAGTCAGGCCACAGTTTATCTGCTAGAGGAGAAACAGTTGAAAATATGGGACTTGGTGAGTGAAACCAGGGCCTGGAAAAAAATCAGACCTGATACACCTGGCAGCATTTACAAAGACTTATGATTTCTTCTATAGACATGGTGCCATGGGAAAGGTTCCATGCCAGGGTCTTACAGTGGACACTGCTCCCCTTCCAGAAAGACATCTCCTGGCAGAAGCACAGGCTGGTTGAGGTCATGGACGATCTCAGGAAGGAGTTGACATGGTAGGATAACTCTGATGAACCTGAGCAAGGGAATCAGTTTCCTTCAAGTACAACAGATAGTGGTGACAACAGACGTGAGCAAGAGAGGCTGGGGAGCGCATTGTGAACAACAGGTAGCACAAGGAAAAGGGTCCATGGCAGAAGCCACAAACAGCATCAACTGGCTGGAACTAAGGGTGGTCAGACTGGCATTGGCGGCCTTCAGCCAACTAATACAAAATCGCCACATCCTCATGCACACTGACAACATGTCAATGAAGGCAGACATAAATCGGCAGGGGGCACCAGATCAAAGCCCCTTTTCCTGCAGGCTCAATGTCTGTTTCAGTGGGTGGAAAGGAATGTCGAAAGCATAAAGGCAGAACAACTCAAAGGCCAGTCCAATTTCCAGGCGGAGTGGCTGAGCATGGAGGATCTGGACCCCGGGGAATGGGTCCTAAACAGAGAGGCTTTGACCAGATTTTGAAAAAAATTGGAAAGCCAGTGATGGACTTCCAAGCAAACTCCAACAACCATTAAGTAGAGAAGTTCTTGTCCAGATTCCACAAGCTGCCAGTGGAAGGAGTGGATGTGCTGACACACCTTTGGCCGGAGAGGCTACTGTATGCCTTTCCACCACCAGTCCTGATTGGCAGGCTACTCAACAGGATTAGACAAGAAAGGGCAGATGTGGTATTCGTGGCCCCACACTGGCTGAGGAGACTGTGGTTCTCATACCTGGTACAGTTGTCATCCACGAGACCATGGAAACTACCACTCAGACTGAACCTTCTCCACCAAGGCCCCATTCTCTATCCAGACCCAGTTTGGTTACAACTGACTGTGTGGAGATTGAAAGGGTGGATTTAGAGACTCAGGGTTTTCCCAGAGACAGTGTGGAGGTAATGCTGCAGTCAAGGAGACTGACTAGACGGATCTATAATCACACATGGATAACCTTTACTGGATGGGCTTCTGACAATAGTTTTCTCTAAGCTGTGTTTAGAGGTGTGCTTGCACACATTTTAACAGGCTGCTCAGGAATTTCTGCTCTCTGCTCACAAGGCATTTTCTCCATTGGAAACAATGGAAGATGGGGGCACCTCCTTCTGTGGCCCATAAAATTGAACCCCCTGGTCCAATCTTTTTAAAACTTGGGGAGACTTTTGAGGAGAGGCACCAGCAGCTATGTTGCAAATTTGGTGCATGTACCTCAAAGAACAGGCCCCCCGTCCCAGATCCATTCACCATTATAGCCTATGGGTTTTATTGACTATACTAGTCCCCATAGGCTACAATGGAGCTGGAGAAATTGTCTTTTTTTTTTTTGCTCTCCTCTGTTATGCTTTTCAGTTTGATTTGTAAGCTGCCTTGAGTCATATGGAAAAATGGGATATAAATATTTGAATAAATAAGTAGTTTGGGCATTTAAGCAACTTCTTGTTTGTTAGGTTAGGCGGGTTGAGCGCAGGGTGATGGTCCAAGGCCAGATCTACCAATCTAGTGGACTGGGGCGGGTAGACTTGTTCTCTGGAGGCCAGGTCTACCAATACAGTGGAAAGGGGTGGGTGAAATTTGACTTGATTCTGTTTTCTCTTATAATGTTTAAATTATTCTTAAAATATAGTTTAAATATAATTTAAAAGAATTTATTCTGAGATTTTTACAAGATTATGGAACTAATCTTCTAAAAAACGTATTTATGCAATAGTTAAATGTAGACTCGCTCACAACTTTAATGCTACTAGCTTTTTTGGCCCATGAAGTAGAATTTCTGCTCATTGCTTCCAACAAGGGCCTAAATCCATTACAGGCAACATACAAGGATGTAGCGCTGTTCTTATTTGGAGGTTGGAGGAAAGGTCCCCAACCCAGCACGCTAAAATGGTAGGTGGTGGGCCCTACAAGTATGCCTGGGGCAGGGGAGACTTTAGGAACCTGTTCACAAACAAGTATGTGAAGAGGTTCATCTTGGGAACCAAACAATTGGCCCCACTAGTCCGACACAGGTTTCTCATGTGGAGTCTTTCCAAGGTACTATGCGCGCTCACCGCACCACCATTCGAACCCCTAAAGACAACAGAGCTGTGCTATCTGTCATGGAAGGTGGTCTTCCTTGTGGCTGTGACCTCAGCTCAGAGAATCTCCAAATTAGCAGCAGTATTCACTAGGAAAGAGCTCTGCATATTCCAAAAGGAGTCAGTGACCATGAGGACAGACCCCTCCTTTACTCCAGAGGTGAACTCCCTTTTTCACCACAATCAACCATTCATTTTACCTTCATTTTGTCAAAATCTGAAACATCCGAAGGAAAAGATTTGGCACAACCTGGATGTAAAGCTAATCCTAACCCTCCATATAGGCATCAACAGGACAGCATCCTTCAGAAAAACGGACTCACTGTTCACGTCCTACTGCACCCAGAACCAGAGGAAGAAGGCCTCAAAGGCCACCGTGGCCTATTGGATCTAACAATGCATTACTAAGGCATAAGAGGTACAAGGACTGCCCCTGCTGGGGTCCATCACTGCGCACTCCCCTTGGTCAGCGGTGACTACAGCAATCTTCTCCACATGGGCCACGGTGGAGGAAATTTATGATAATTAGACACAGGAAATTATTGCAGGTTAGGAGAAATTGGTTCTGGGGCTTATGCTGGTGAGCAATATTATTTAAAAGAATATAGAAGTTATACTAGCAGTCTGTTATTGTAGGTAGTCATGACTAATGCTACTATATCAGAAGAATGCTAATTATGTACAGTGGACTGTCCTGCAAAGCAAAGTATTAAGCCAGGTATAAGAATTGTATTGGCCTGTTTGTGTACCTATGTGTGACAGTTGTTTCAATGGTGAGTCTGGCTTGTATGCTACCAGAAGAAATTGTTACTTATCCCAGGCAAATAGTTAACTTCAATGTAGAATAGCACTTAAATTAGAAAATTTTATTTTCCTACTGTTGTGATATTGAACTGATATCGGTGACTGCATTTACTTGGTGCACTCAGCAATTTTCTTCGAAGCAGCCAGCAATCCTGCATAAACCTTGGTTTGCTCTCACCATCTTCCTAGATTACAGATTTTAAATGTCAAAATGCAGTTAGATCTAGGTGGGTAGCCGTGTTGGTCTGAAGCAGTAGAACAAAGTTTGAGACCAGTTTTATTCAAGGTATGAGTTTTGTGAATAAAACTCTGTTGGTCTTTAAAGGTGCCACTGGACTAAAAAAAATGCAGTTAGGTACAGCATGGTCAGTTAGCTAGGTTATATAACTAGTTTTTTTGACATGCTATAATGTATGTTTTTCACAGAAACTAACTATGCCATTTCCACAGGGACAACATTTCCATAAAAACATATCACTTAAACCAGAATGTTTTGTTTGTTTAGCATTCAAATGTTCCTAAAGAACTGAAGCTTTGTTTTTAGAAACTTGTGACTTAATTTAATTAGCATGTTTTCCAAATCTTGAAGACCAGCTACAACTAGTAAACAGGCAGAACTTATTTTACATTTATCTTTGGAAATTATTCAAGGGCGTGTGTTTCATCATTTGAAAATAGCTAAATGTCTTTCTCTAAACATGAGGGCTAGCAACTCATTTTAATGCTGAAATTGTCCAAGCCTGTGTACCAAACACCAGGTATTTTGCAGTCATTGGCTTTCAAGAGGTGGGTGGCCCATACTTGGTCCTGGAAATATTTGTTTAAAAGAAGTTGCATTGGAATTTTTTTGTATACTGTGAGGAGAATCATTTTGAAAACATTGTTTAATATAAACATAAGATAGATGAACAGCTGTCCTATGAAGCTTTGGCTCAGGAGCCTTTCTGTAAATCAAAAGGATGGAAAGAGGTTTGAGAGGAAGGGAAAGAACTAGAGGTCATGTTTCACTTAACATCTAAATTGCCAAAATTAACGTTTAGTCTATTCCTTTTGTCCTTTTTGCATGCTCAGATGCAGTCCATTCCACACATCTATTGAGTTTACAAGCTTGGAGCTTTCCAGTTTGTTGAATTTCACTTTTGGAACATCAGCTGAGCCTTTTAGGTGGGGGTGGCATGGGATAAAGATCTAGAGGACATGCTTCCTTCCCTACTGCTTGGCATCTAACATAACAAGCTACTCAGAAGATTTAAAATCAGTGTTTAAGGTTCTTTTTATTTTTGTATGGGATACCACTTAATCGAAAACTAACAATTAAAGCTAAGGCCTTACGAAAAATAAACATTTTGTCTTTGGGTTGTTACAAATTAAAACCGAGTGAGTGTTGGGAATGTTTACCAGGTGTCAGATGACTGGCTCGGGTTAGGTATGCTGCACTACCTGGAAACAGTAAAAGTCAAAGACAGCACGAACCCTAACTTTAACCTCAATCTGGTTGTTTTACAGACTACATATTACTTAATTTTTCTGTATAGTTTTCATTGTTGCCATTGCATGCTGTAACCATATCTTAGAATGTGTGTAAACTTTTTCCCTCTGTCTTTGATACTTGAAGTAATCCATTCCATTTCAACTCAAATACCATCTGTTTTTTATAATCCTTAGTGGTGTAAATGACTTTTTGGAATGGGTGTCACTGTAGTGGTATTTAATTGTAACTGTAATGGATGTCATCTTAGCAGTATCTTTTTCTTCTGTATACAGGCTGGTTTAGCAGGAGCCCCAGCCCGGGCTGTGTCAGCTGTAAAGAATATGAATCTTCCAGAGATCCCAAGAAATATTAATATTGGTGACATCAGTATAAAAGTGCCAAATCTTCCCTCTTTTAAATAAGTTGTACACTCCAGGTAAAAATGATGGTTAACTAGAAGTTAATTACACAAATGTTTACCAGTCCATTTTTTTTGTGTTTTGAATAAGCAGCTTGAGTTGCTCCATATAAATCCTTCATAAATTATGTGAAGTTGATTGTGTTCTGCTTAGTAAATTTAATGGGATTGGATCCTTTATGCCTTTCAAGTAACATTCCTGTGCTCTTTTAAGGAGGCATGCAGTATTTTGGAAGACTGATTGGAAATAGTTCTTTACACTGAAAATCTGTTTTCTAAAGCCCCGAAGTGCTTTGTAATTATTGTAGTAGTACAGATCACATTCCTTCTAGTTATGTTTATTTAAAAAACATATATATGTTGCATGGAATCATTGCACTGTAATTTCTTTCCCTCTTTAAATAAAGTTGTACTGAACTGGACTGCAGCATTTATTTGATATGTATATTTCTAATTCTTTTGAAAACCTAGTGATCATATCCTTACCCTAACAAGGGATGAGTATATTCTGTGCTTAAAAAAAATTAAGCTAATTTTGATAAGTTAATTTACCTTCTGGATGAAGACCAGTTGAATTCTGCAAATCTGTCTGCATCAGTCATGGGGAGATGCAAAGAGCAATGCTTGTCAATAAAGCCCAGCTGCCTGAAATTCCACTGTGTGTGCTATTTCTGTTCTCTCTGTACCCTGCAAAATGTTGCCCAGCACACTGCCCAGTAGCCTGTATTTGCAGCCATAAGGAGTAGACATTTTTAACGATACAAACTGAGATTTTCAGGATTCTGAATTCCGCAGTCCATAGCAGTTGTTGTTTGCCATGGAAATCAACATAGTTAACTCTTGTAATGACTTAGATGGTATATAAGGGGTATATTGATCTCTGAAAGGTCTGTGGTAAAGGGTGAGCATTCACTCGAATATGGTATGAACAATACAGTTTGTTCTGCTTCTTGTGTGATACCGAGCAGCCTTGAACACTTCCTAATAAAATGTATACAAACAAGTTTTCAAATTTATAGAAATTTGGCATATGAGATTGTCCCAAAGTTTAAAGAGTATTGTAGCTTCCCACTTTAAAAATAACCCTTGTACTACATTATGATCTTATAAGAAAATATGCTGGTGCTGGTTGAATTGGCCTTTTCCCCAGGAGACCTAGGTTCAAACATAGCCAGTTATGGATTTGTTGGGTAGACCTGGTTAAGTCTTCCTGTTTTTACAGTAGGGAACAAGCAGACATACCAGTTCTCTATTTCAAGGGCAGCTTCTAACATTAACTCCTGCCTTCCATTTTAGCCTCACAAAAACCCTGTGGGATAGGTTAAGGTTATTGACTGGCCCAGTTCTCCCAGCAGACTGCCATGGAAGGTGGGAGTTGAAGTAGGTTCCCCCAGATCTTAATCCAACAAACCAGTATACCACAGTTTAAGTCCAATGAGGAAAAGTTTTGACTATTAAAATGTGTTTTAATTTGTGGGGTGAATGGACATGTTTCCAAATCTTGAGAACCAGTTTGGTGTAGTGCTTAAGTGTGCAGACTCTAATCTGGGAGAACAAGGTTTGATTCCCCATTCCTCCACTTGCACCTGCTGATGTGACCTTGGGTAAGTCACAAGCTCTAGCACAGCTGTTCTTGAGTTCTCTCAGCCCCACCCCCTTCACAGGGTGTCTGTTGTGGGGAGGGGAAGGGAAAGGAGTTTGTAAGCTGCTCTGAAACTCCTAGGTTGGCAGGAGCTGGAACTAGAGACGGGCGCTCACTCCATCATGCGGCACACTCGGGTCTCAAACTGCTGAACTACCGACCTTCCACAGCCTGCAGTTCAGCAGCTTAACCACCTGAGCCACCGCAGCTCCTCAAACATACCAAAACAGGGCAATAAAGGGAAATACCTTGCAGTCCCTACTGTAATTATACTCTGGCATGATTTCAAGCACTTTATCTTTAAAAAGAATTAGAACTGCCTAAGTAAAATAGCTTTCCTAGCTGGCTGAAATGCTAATGCTGTTTAGTCTTCATAGTATGTGAACTTGTTTTAAGCAAAGCTTCCTGGCTAGATTTTTACTGTATCTTAAGTCAAATGAAGCGTTCCCCCTCCCTTTGCCTTGGAAACAAATGCCAGTACCAGCAGCTGGCCTTGTTCATTTGATTGAGCAATGTGTTGCACAACAGTCCATGAGGCGTTTTTTTCCGTTGGTTTCCATAACAAATACTGGAACAATTTAATGTTGGATCACACATTTGGATCAGTCATTGATATGTTGCAGGTATATCAGGGCGAAGGTCAGCAAGGGATTAAGGTGCATTAGCTTCAAAGTATATATGAATGCATATCTGAAGACATCTGGGAAGAAGCGGGTACATTTGGAAACCAACTGGTGTTTGTTAAGCAAGCAGAATATGTTTTGCGAAGCTGTTTTGCTTTGCATGGATTTACATTTATCTTGGGTATCTCGTGTGTCTAATTTTGACAGAAGTATCTGGTCAGGTTCAAATAAACACTGCCTTCCCATTTGCAGTTAAAGTTCTGAAGAGGAGAAGTCTATATCTGGTATGTTTAGAATGTCACTGCATTTAAGGTTTCATTTTTTCTTCTCTAGTACTCAGTTGACATAGCTTGCCAAGAATACTGTGTGAGCCTCCTTGCCATCTGAGGCACTATACGACTTAGCTTTGCTCTTTTATCCAGATATGCTAGGGATGGCTGTGCTAAAATGAGCAAAAGCATCTGAACCCATGACTTCCATAAAGTTTCCTAAGAGAGGGAACCTTGGTACAAAAGATAAATCTGAACAAACAGAGATTTGTTAGATTTTGCATTCTAGACAAAAGCCAGGCATCTGGTTACTCTTAAATTTGAGGACTGTCTGATCTAAAAACTCATGGTTTAACCTGATTTATTTTTCTAAAGTGTCAAACCAAAATGTGAGTTGCATTCCAAAGTGTTAAAATGAGTTGTTGAATTAGAAACCACTTAGCTTTTTAGTGACACGTTTGCTGAGTTCTCTTTGTCTTGTCCTTCAAAACACAGTATTATACAGTCAGATTTTTTCTTCATAAGTAGAAAGCCTTTTCAAATGAATTTACTTGTTTTTGCTATAGGATTGTTGAATACATTTGATGGTATTTGAAAGAACAAAATCATATTAATTTTATTTATTTCATTTCTACCCTGCCTTTCTCCCCAACAGGGAACCAAAGCAGCTTTACATTATTCTCCTCCTTTTTTTGTCCTCACAACAACCCTGTGAGGTGGATGAGGCTGAGCAAGTGCAACTGGCTCAAGGTCACCCAGCAAGCTTCCATGGCACAAGTGGGGATTTGAACCTGAGTTTTCCAGATACTAGTCCAACACTCTGAACCCCACTACACTACACTGGCTCTCTTTAATGTAATGGGATGGGCTCCAGTTATAGTAAAAAACAAACAAACACCCTGTTCCTCTTCCTTTAGGGTTGCCAGTCTCCAAGTGGGGCCTGGAGATCTTCCAGAATTACAATGGATCTCCAGACTACAGAGATCAATTTCCCTGGAGAAAATGGCGGCTTTGGAGCATGACCTCTATGATGTTATACCTGGCTGAGAGTCTTCTTCAAACCTCACCCTCCCCACACTCCAACCCCAAATCTCAAGGAGTGGCTCAGCCCATAGTTGGCAACCAGTGTGGTGTAGTGGTTAAAGTGTCAGACTAGAACATGGGAAGCCCAGATTCAAATCCCCATTCTGCCATGGAAGCTTGCTGGGTGACTTTACATAGGTCCATTGGTAGCTGCTAGTCATGGTGACTAAAGGGAACTAAAGGGACCGGGGTCCGACATACCTAAAGAACCGCCTTTCCCCATATGTACCCCAAAGGGCACTACGGTCGGGGACGCAACATCTGCTGGTGACCCCAGGCCCCAAGGAGACCAGGCTTGCTGCAACCAGGGCCAGGGCCTTTTCAGTGGCGGCTCCTACCTGGTGGAATGAGCTCCCAGAGGAGATACAGGCTCTGTGAGACCTTGCACAGTTCCGCAGGGCCTGCAAGATGGAGCTCTTCTGCCAGGCTTTCGAGGAGAAGCCGCCACTACCATCATTACCACTACTATCACCAACAACAACAACTGGTTGGGGCAACAGCGGGGTGTGGAGATGGCCCTGTGATGAGCGAACCACAGCGTGGCATGGAGCTGATACCACTGAACCACCCTCTTACTGAAGACTGATTTTGAAACATCCAGAGCACTTTGTAATATCGTAAATGATTGTTTTATCTTGTTTTTAATTTTGTTTTTATGTATTGGGATATGTGCCCTATTTGTGAGCCGCCCTGAGCCCACTTGCGGGGAGGGAGGGCTAGAAATTTAATAATAAATAAATACCAAATCCAGAGTCAGGAAACCTACCAGTGCTAGAAGTCAGAATCAGGGGAAGGCCTTGGCTTCTATGTCTTGTTTGTTTTGCCCTCTAGGGCTTTGTAACTGAAACCAAGTTTGTTTTATTATGGAAAAGCCTTAATCATACTTTCATGGATTAAAAACACTCCAGAAGCTTGGAAGGTTTCCCGTTTTAATTGTACACAGCATACAGTGTTTAGAAGAAGAAGAGTCTCAGAGCGGCTTACAATCTCCTTTCCCTTCCTCTCCCAATCACAGACACCCTGTGAGGTAGGTGGGTTTAGAGAGCGCTTTTGAGAACAGCTCTGAAGGAACTTGTAACTGACCCAAAATCACATCAGCAGCTGCATGTGGAGGAGCAGGGAATCAAACCTGGTTTTCCCAGATTAGAGTCTGCGCTCCTAACTACTACACCAAACTGGTTCTCACTAGACAAAGATGTGTTGCTGCATTATTTTGTTTTACCATAAAGGTAGATGGAAGAGAAGACAAATGACAATTAGAATATGCAAAGTGCAGAGAGAACCTGCCAGTGATTACCTCACTCAGCTCTTAACCTTCTTTATTTTCTTTTATAATACATGGAAGTATTTTGTCCCCGTGTGACCCAGATTTAGTTGCAAAATAACTGGCTAGCCACAAAAGGGTATGCAAAGTATACTAGGTAAAAGGTAAAGGTTCCCTTGCTTGAAAGCCAGTCGAATCCGACTCTAGGGTTGCGGTGCTCATCTCCGTTTCAAAGCCGAAGAGCCAGCGCTGTCTGAAGACGTTTCCGTGGTCATGTGGCCGGCATGACTAAACACCAAGGCGCACGGAACGCTGTTACCTATTTATCTACTTGCAATTTCTTGCTTTCGAACTGCTAGGTTGGCAGGAACTGGAACTAGAGATGGGAGCTCACTCCGTCATACGGCACCCGGTTCTCGAACTGCTGAACTGCTGACCTTCCACAGCCTGCAGTTCAGCATCTTAACCACTTGAGCCACCGCAGCTCCTGCAAAGTGTACTAGCTATTGTTAAAAATATGCTTTGGGGTATTCATAAAGTATGCAGGGGGAAGTTGGCTAGCACAGATGTAGTAAGAATTGAGTAACTGTTAAAATGGGTGTGGCAATTGAAAAGGCCTGTTGAACTGAATGGGCTGCTGGTATCCAGTGATGAAGATGGTTTCAGAGGATAGCCATGTTGATCTTCAGTAGAACAGTTATGTTCGAGTCCAGCAAAACCTTAGAGACCAAGAAAATGTTCAGAGTACAAGCTTTCAAGAGTCAAAGCTCCCTTCCTCAGACACAAGTTGGAAGATCTGAGTGATGAAGTCATTTGCCCAAGCCCAGAGCTGTGTCTTAATGTCACTGCTCACACTGCCATGTAAAATGAAAATTACCCAGGATTATTCTTTCATGCTTCCCTTTTCCTTGCTTGCATCACATTAGGGCTACAGATGCCTCAAATCATTCCATATAAGCTGAAATGGCAATTTGTTGGCCCCTGATCGAACGATGGGCTGTTACGGAGAAAGCATGGCAGCTCTCAAGAAGATACTCCACATAATTCATCTTACGTATCCCACTGTGACATGATCAAAGTCTTTCTTTTCAATTTGATGGAATGAATCCAAGAAATAACAACCCCACCACTGTAGGGATGCTTGCAGTTTTTCTAGACTTCTTCCTTTAATGCACAAGGTATTATTCTGATAGCTGTGCCAGGTTGTCTGCTGAGTCTCTTCCCTTAATTGTTGCTAGTACTTAATTCCTCTCTTGTCTCCAGCAATTTCTTCTCTTATGATTTTCATAAATACTATTGCTAAGCTGGGTGTCCACAATCACAAATGTGGCTTTAATTAGCTTAACTGGAGAAACAGAAATACTATCCCCACATTACTCCTTTGATTTCTTTTTCCTGTTTATATTATAGTCCTAACCACACTTTTTGCTTGTAAAAACTAAGGGCTTTCTTCATATCTTTACTGTGCTGGCCACCCCTATTTTAAAAGAGGCAAAGGAATTGCTTTTATCACTCTTCCGACTGTTATCTTTGTAAATTCAAATAATACTAGTCTGCACATGTGGCTTAGTATCCCATCCCCCCCAAAGCTAGGCTTTTAAAATGAAAGCTAGGAAAGCAGACCAAGTGAACAGGACACTTACAGAGAGGAGATGGCACTACTTAAAAAACAAGAGATGTGAATGTACATATAGGAGCGAGTGTCTCAGTTTTAACTGATTAATTGTGCCCACTGTTGGAACATAAAGACTGTAATTTCTGTCTTAACCAGTGGTTTCAGGTAGATGGTAAAGAGCATAGAGGACAAGGTGAAACCTTGCAAGTATCCATAAGCCAAAGGCCAAGGGGCTGAGCACCAGTCCACCAGCACTACCTTCTGAAACCTACCCTCCAGGCAGGACTGAAACCACTGCAGAATGGTGCCTCCAAATTACAGCCCAGATAGGCAGTCCAGAAGGATACCATGGACTACAAGCATGGACGGCTACAAGCATGGACGGCTTCAAAAGGGAATTAGATAGGCATATGGAGCAGAGGTCCATCAGTGGCTGTTAGCCACAAGGTATAGATAGGGGCTCTGGGGCAAGTGATGCTCTGTCATCTTGGTGCTCGGGGGGGGGCAACAGTGGGAGGGCTTCTAATGTTCTGGCCCCACTGGTGGACCTCCTGATGGCACTGGTATTTCTGGCCACTGTGTGATACAGAGTGTTGGACTGGATGGGCCTTTGGCCTGATGTAACATTGGCGTCTCTTATGTTCTTATGACTGGTGAGAGGTCCAGGAGAATCTACAGAGTCACCCTCCCTCTGTCCATCTCCCAGCACAGGTAATGCACCAGGGTGATCAAGGCTGTTTCAATCCCATAATCAGGCCTAAACCTAGACTGGGAAGGATCTAAACAATTTGCCTTATCCAGGAAAGCTTGGAGTTGTCCAGCCACCACCCATTCATAAGAACATAAGAATTCATAAGAACGTAAGAATTGGATCAGACCAATGGTCCATCTAGTCCAGCATCCTGTCTCACACAATGGCCAACCAGTTCCTCTGGATGGCCAACAACAGGGCATAGAGGCCAAGGCCTTCCCCTGATGTTAACTCCTGGCTCTGGGATTCAGGGGAGTAGTGCCACTGGATGTGGAGGTTCCCCTCAGTCACCATGGCTAGTAGCCATTGATAAAATTCTCTTCCATGAATCTATCTAATCCCCTTTTGAAGCTGTTTATGCTTATTCCTGTGGCCATCACTACATCATCTGGCAGCAATTTCCACATTTTAATCACTCTCTGTGTAAAGTAGTATTTCCTTTTGTCTGACCTGAACCTACTGCCCATCAGCTTCAATCAGCTTGCTCAAGAATGGAACACTTGAGACTGGTCAATAATTACTGAGATCTCCTAAGGTAAGTGTTAGCTTCTGGAGACACCAACAGCCTGTTTCACACCCCCTCTCTTAAGGAAGTATATTAACTACCTCTTGGACCTAGTCAGTCAGTCCCCCTGGCAGATTTAAGTAACCAGAAAGGGCAAGGATCATACAAGCAGGTGGTAGGACCCAAACTTCCAAGTATCCTGTCCACATCTTCAGATAGAATAAACTGAAAAGTATGGCAAACAATTGGACAAGCCAATACTTTGGCACCATCTGACTCTGTCATTGCTAATGTAGGGTCAATGTTGGAACAGATGTGGGAGATTTTATATCCTAAGTACGGAGCAAAATAGGAGCTGTGGGTGCTCCTCCTGCTGTAGGCCAGATCCCAAGAGGCCTCTGACCACCTGGAACAGCTCCTCTGGCCTGTACAGACATAATGTTGGTGGGAAAGTGTTATTTCTTTATCACCATCTGTGACAGATTGCACTTTTTAAAAGTTTAGAAGTGCTCTACAAACAAGTGAAGGATTGTGACAGATTGCACTTTTTAAAAGTTTAGAAGTGCTCTACAAACAAGTGAAGGATTGTGAAGGGTTAATTCTTCACAGAGGCAGAGAGCCTTCAGTGACAGGCTGCTCCAAGCAATCTGATTGGTTAGCATCAGCTGAGCAGAGAAAGACTTGCGAGCTGCATGTTGAGGACTAAGTTGAGTCTGATTTCAACCCTTGCTGAGAGCAGTTTTACACGGATAGAGTACTGGAAGGAAAGTTGGCAAGAAAGTTTGGGAAGTTAGATGAAGAATCCTATTCAGGCCAAAGAAAGGGGATAGATCTTCTAGTGCAGTGGTGGCGAACATATGGCACGGGTGCCAGAGGTGGCACTCAGAGTCCTCTCTGTGGGCACATGTGCCATCACCCCACACAGGCCCAGACCATCATTAAAGTGTCGAATTCTCTGCCAAATAATTTTAAGTAAATGAAAGCATTTGGGATTGCTTTCCTTACTTTGTTTGGATCATCTTAAGTTAATGTATGAGTTGTTTTTTCTAAAGTAAAACCTCAGTATTCAGGTTAAATTGCCGTGTTGGCACTTTGCGATAAATAAGTGGGTTTTGGGTCGCAGTTTGGGCACTCGGTCTCTAAAAGGTTCGCCATCACTGGCCTAGTGAGAGGAGAATTTCCCTACTCAGTCAAACAGGGTGGAGAGATCCCTGGTCTGGTGTGGTTAGAAATTGCCTTTAGAGACCTTATGAGTCAGTTAAAAACTCA
>NW_015169194.1:687729-699198 GCF_001447785.1 Gekko japonicus
CAGCCGCGCATTATTTTGCTCCGGGGCAAACAGCCACGCTTCCCCCCACATTTTCCTACCCGTGTGACCGGGGCCTGTGAATAGCTTAATAAACTCTCATTATCCTGAAACATAAGAACTAAAGTCTATGCATGTACTGATTTTACCTCAGAGTTATTTATATTGAGTTACCTCAGAAATTTTCAACCCGATTTCACCTGACCTTTCCCCTCTATGTTAAATCAAATATTTTGTTATTTTTGAATTTCAAAACCCCTTAAGTGACATTTAAATTGTTTAAGTTAAAGTGGGCTCCTGATTCTTCCCTCAGGGTCCTGGGCTGAGCCAACAGCCAAAATGTTGTACTGTGACAGGGTGGAACAGCCAGAGTTCTTCAGCAAAGGAGAAAACATATTACTAGGGCAGCTTAGTCAGTAAAGGGAAAGAGAAATGGAAGGAAAATCTTCCCTCTGAGGGAGAGAAGTGGACAGGGGTCATCATACCATCACTGCCACAAAATATAATTTTAAATGAATTTTTGCCCCAGTCTTATATATTGGATTTGTTTTGAGTCTCCCCCCCCCCGTTGCTCCAGCTGTCTCCCTTGTCTTTTTATCACGCACAGCCCCTCAGTAAACCAAGGGGCTACCCGGCCTCTGATAATTTAGAGAGGGTGCCTAGGAAAACTTGTGTCAGCAGCCCAGATAATTTTCTCATTCTGGAGGTCAACCAGGGCATCAACAGGAGCCCCAAGCACATCGACCGGAAAATCCCCTGGAGCTGTCAGAACACCATTCAGATCCATCTGGCTCCAGAGACTGATCATTTTAATGTATCCCCTGCCCCTGTCTAGACCTGAGCAAATAGTGATCTGTCCATGACAAAGGAAAAAATACCAGATCAAGAGTATAACCTGAATCCAGTTAATATCTGAGACAGACCCATGGTCGGTTGTCATGGAAGCTATGAAATCCTGAGCCATTCCTGACAAGACAGCCTTGGCATGAATGTTGAAGTCCCCCAGGGCAACAAGCTGAGGGGTCCTCAATACCACCTCTGAGCTCAGGTAGGGAGACTAATAGGCAGCAGGGTGAGTGGTATACTAACAGAATGCCAGTCCTCTCTCTCAGTACCAACATTAGGTACACAGCTTCAGAACCGGTAGTGTCCTGGATGGGGCACCATGCTAGGCAGATGGAATCTGCCTGCCAGACCTATGTTGATGTACTCGAGGGGGGCATAATGGTGAGAGATTAACCCTCCTGTAGCCAAGTCTCAGTTATACATGCCAGGTCAGCCGTCTCATCCAGGATTTGTTTTTTTCTGTAACCTTCCGGCGTTGTGGCGGCGAGGAGTGGAGCAGTGGTGTCGGCGGCGGCAATGACAGCAACGGCGGCGGAGCGATCCGATGAAAGAACATGGCGGCGATTTAACACCAAGCAGCAATCATTCCAGGCGGGGATTAGCCCTGAGACGCGACAACGCGGCGACGCCAATTGGGTCATCGGTCACTGTGATCTCTTTGTCAACGTGGCAGCGGCTGTTCCCTACCCGAAGTCGGCGGCGGCTCAAGCCTGCGGACACAAAGGTGTCCAATTTTCAAGGAAAGAGAATTCCTTTGGCGGGGAGGGACACTTTTGATGTTGAGTTCAAAGGGAAATGTGTTACGTTATCGTTGTTGGTTGCTGAAGGGGACCGGGTAAATCTACTAGGGCTAGACTGGTTCGAGCCACTTGGCATTGGGATTTATGGAATCAATAAGCTGTGTGAAAATAAATGGGATATGTTGTACGATGAGTTCCCTGAAGTGTTTGGGGGTGGATTGGGACGGTACAACGGACCCCCTATTTCATTGGAGTTGGATCCGTCTGTAACACCGATACGGTTAAAGTATCGGAAGGTGCCTCTCGCATTATAACCACAGATCGAAATGGAGCTTGACAAGCTCATAGGGCAAGGAGTTTTGGAACCTGTGCCTTTTAGTAAATGGGAAACCCCCATAGTGACACCGGTCAAACCAGATGGGTCTGTGCGGATATGCGCAGATTACAAGTGTACTCTAAACACAGCCTTGCAGCAACACTTGTACCCGGTTCCGGTAATAAGCCATATTCTGGCTTCTCTGGGGGGAGGAAAGGTTTTCGCAAAGCTTGACTTGGCTCAAGCTTACCAGCAGTTGCCTGTCACACGAAAGGCAGCTGAAGCACAGACTATAGTGACGCACAGAGGAGCTTTTAAAGTAAACCGGCTCCAATTCGGGGTCAATGGGGCCCCAGGGATTTTTCAGGAGTTAATGGAACGCCTGCTAAGGGGGGTACCGGGAACAGTGCCCTATTTTGATGATGTTTTGATTGCAGGAGGGTCTGAAAAAGAACTATTAGACCGTGTAAAGGAAGTATTGAAACGTTTTCAGGGTGCCGGTCTAAAAGTAAAATGGTCCAAGTGTACACTGGGTGTTAACAGTGTTGAGTTTTTGGGTTTTCGCATCGATGAGAAGGGAGTACACCCCACGGGCGCGAAAGTAGCTGCTATTCAGAATGCCCCCAGGCCAGTTAACAAAAAGGAGCTCCAGTCGTTTTTAGGTTTGCTTAATTTTTACCATGCGTTTTTACCACACAAGGCATCAGTGGCAGCACCCTTGCACACACTTTTACATAAGGACACAAAATGGAAATGGGGGCTAACGGCAGGAAATGGCGGCGCCACATAGACCAACTGAGAAGGAGATGGGCAAAGGACAGCGCTGACTCGCCAACAGCAGAATCTCCAGAACCTGCGTATGTGTTCGAACCTCTAGACACGGAGGTGAGTACAGCCCCCAAAGCAGGGCAAACCCCTGGCCTCAAGGCTGCAAACCCAGAAACGAGTGTGCCTGACCCAGTCATTGCAGAACCCATAGATAACCCACAGTTAAATTCGCTCCCTGAGCCTACACAACTCCGCAGGTCTCAGCGTGTGCGGCGAGCGCCCTCGTACCTGGGTGATTACGATTGTAATGAAATAGATTGTAATGGCTGATGTACATATTGTTGAAAACGGTTAAACGTTTGCTTGGAAATGCTGTATTGTTTTAACTTAGGGGGAGGAATTGTGGTGTATTCGGAAAGGCTTACGTGAATTGCCCCCTTGACTCCCCGTGTTAAGCTTTGAGCCAGAGCAAGGCTCTTCCATGCGAACTTCATATTGGTCGCTACACGACAGCGACCAACCAGAACCGTGTCAATTCACAGCGAGGGAAGAATGCTCATTGGTCCTTATAATTGTTCTTTATTGTAAATAGGCGTGGCTACATTAGCCCGGAGTGTTTAAAAGGAGCACAGCTCCTTGGGTTAAAGCTGTTCTGGTTAAGACTTGTTTATGCGCTTGTTCGTACTTGCAATAAAACTGATTGCTATTACTGAAATCACTCTCCGGCCAATTATTATCGGCGATCTAACAATTCTGGTATGAGAATATTTTAAAATTCTTGTCTGCAGACACCCCTTCTGGGCTTGCAGCTGCCTGCCACTCTCTGCTCCTTTCCCTGTTCTGTCATGCATGTATAATTGCACAGCATGACAGTGATTGAGCCTGATGCCTCCATTGTGATCCATAGCCCAGAACCCCCTCCTTACTTTCCCATTCTCAGTGTAGATGAGCTGGGAAGGGAAAAGGGCCCTTTAAATGGTTCAAAGAGGAGAACTGCATGCAGCAGCAAGCTGCCCTGAACCATTGTGGAAGTGGAGGTTGGCTCTGGCTCCCTCCCCTATACTGGCTGCAGGTAGAGAGCGTTTCGATGGATGCTCCCCTACAGCCCCCCCCCATAATTCCCCTGTGAACCAGATCAAAGAAGCTTTGTTTTTGATCTGATTTAAAGGGAGAAGGCGATGTGTCATGCTCAGAACAGAATGAGCATGATGTTGTGAGGACATTCCCTTTAAATGCAGGGGGAAAATACCCTGTGGAAGCAGCCCTGGTATCAGAAGTTAGTGCCTGACTCTGCAGCCTGACTTCCATATCATTTCTTGTTACCTGGCTTTCTTGATATTTGTAGGCTTGGATGGAGATCATGCTAACTATGGGCTGGATCCAGTGAAAATTTTCCCATTATGCTAGAGTTCTTGTGCAATTAGAAACCTCAGAAAACGACTGTGGTAGCTGGTTGCGCTATGTCATACTTCTTGCATCCCCACTTGTGTTTCTGCTTGTACAAGGTCTTAGATGACCAACTTCTGGGTGCTATAATATTTAGGGAGGAACGCCCTAGCTGTTGCACAAGACCTTGCACAAGCAGAACTGCACTGTTTCTGTTTGCATGTTGCTGGATGCAAGCCAATAACGGTGTTCACAATGCCCATTCCTTCACCACTGAGTTGGTAAAGTAAGCCCCAGGGGAGAAGGAAGAGGGCTTTTGAATTAGGGGATGTAGTTTAGAGGAAGCTTTGACATCTAGCAGGGTGTCATTTTTCTAACTTAAAGTGAGGGGTGGTAGTATGGGTCCAATGTATGCCCAGTGCATCTTAAGAATCATGGTGCAACCAAGCTTACTGATTATTCAATAAAAGAATAACTGTTGTGCTAAAATAAGGCAAGCCAAACTTGCTTTTTTTGTACAACAGATTGCTTTAAAGGACGGCAAACACTAACAAGGAGGGGACTCAGAGTTCTAAACAAGCTAGACAGTCTCCTCATGGATGGCAGCAACAACAAGCCCAGCTTCTTTTGAAACCGCAATTCCCACTCAGCATTCCTAAAGAGTTTCAAAGTTCCAAGCTCAGGACATCACAGACATTAGTGTCCTTGCGCCCATTTGCACAGACCATAGAGGCTTCGTTTTCTCTTACAACACGGTGAACTGTGGCTATATTCACTTTTTTTTTTCCAGCCGAGGAGGCTGCTACTCTGTTTGGCTTTCATTCATGTTTGTTTTCCAATGACTTTTTTCTGAACTAGCTTTATAGCCAAAATAAGATAACTTGTGATACTGGCTTAATGTATTTGTGGGCTTGGAGTAACCAAACAATAGCACCTTAGAACCAATGCTCCCTCTAAGCTGCGGAGTCTTGTGAGCAAAAATTGTCCTTTGTGAGCTACTGGCATTAATGTTGTGAGCAAGTGATTTGGCTACTGCATAAATCAGTTTGCTCTAGAGCCATCCTTCCTGAGCAAAGACAAAAATGTGTGAGCCAGGGGCTAAAAAACTGTGAGCTAGCTCACACTAACTCAACTTAGAGGGAACACTGCTTAGAACTAGACAGGACTCGTGCTTTTTCTAAAGACTGAAAAGATAAATGAACATCTAGGTTATGGCTCTTGGTATGCACCCACAAGGTTTGCAACTTTCAAAGAAAAATATGTAACAATTACTGTTTTTTTGTGTGTGTGTTTAAAAAACACACCCAAGGTTAGGAAAGGACAAATAGGGTGAATAATGCACTTCAGAGTACTTCAATGTGTTTTCATTTTTGTTTGCTTTGATTTTGAATACTTCGTCTGTGAGCCAAATATGATGCACAGAGTTGCATGACATTCTTGGATTTCCTGTGTATGGAGTCAGTGAATGACTGTAATACAGAAGTGGATCTTTCCAGACTCTAACGGTTGTCACATTATTTTCTGACAGCAGATTTTCAAGTCTGATCCTGATCTTTTGGAACTGGACAGTTTTACAAACACATCTATTACATCCTTTTTACAGCTAAGGAAAACACATGACGACCTACTATTCACAGTTCACGTAAAACCACCAATCAGCACCAACCAGTTAGTGTTCAGCTTTGTTGTAATGACCAGCACAACAGAATTCTGTTCAGAAGAACAGGAAAACAGACACCTGGAAGGCTCATTAGGATACATTCCCCATAACCATCTGCTAGGAGTCCCCAGGAGATGATAGAATGTGAATTTCAGTTTATCGAGCCAAAAGAAACTTCTTCAGTCCGCTTAAGTTTGTTTACTGGTTTTGGATCATTATTGCTGATTGTCAAGAGGATGAGAGGAGAAAGAAGAGAACAAGATAATGGATTATAGATAAATGTCAGTCTTCCTACTGAAGAACGTGTAATGTAGATATTCTCATTTCACAGACAGTTTGTTTTTATTGCTTGTTTTTTATGACAGCAATCATCACATTTTAACTGTATTTTTAAAAAATACATTATAAGAGTAAACAGATTTTATAATGTAACTCCCCAAAACACACACACACAGAGCTAAAATGTGATAAAACAATGGCTGTCCAAGAGAGAATGGGGGAAGAGATAGCTTTAAAAAACTGAAACAAAGACATTGCTAATAGCAAACGGGAAGGCTGGCCCACTTGGGCAAAAAGGGGCAGTGCCCTGGCAAGCTCAGCTCCTTGCCTCCTTCACAGTAAAAGTTATGTAACAGCCTTAATGATCTTCCCGTGAGTCCAGTGCTTGCAGTCTTTCAGCTCCCTTAGGATTGTCAGGCTTGGCCAGGCAACTGGTAGACGTCAAGAGGGCGTGGGGACATGGGACTGCCATCTGATGACAGCATGACTTCAATTTTGGGGTAATCCCAGTACTGATGCCAGTCTGCTCTAGTAATCTAGAGTTTCTGGTGTTTCCTAGAGTGGACTGCCACCCCAGGATCTCCCCAGAAGTGGTGTCTCACTGTTGACTGGTTGTTCCCTACTCCCTCTGGCTACTGGAGCAGGAAAATGGGAGCTAGGGGTGGGGGATCCCTTGTCCTCCCATGGGACCCTCCTTGGAACCCTATCCCTCCTTAAATCAATTGCACTAACTAGTAAGACCATTGATCTCAATTTAACTTACATCTGAGTCAACAGACTCTGGATTGCACTGCATGTCTCTCTTCCAGACCTCTCCTATCTGACTGCCGAAGAGGCTCCCCCACTCCTTTTTTGTTTGCTTTTTAACAGGCAGCATATTGAACAATTTCGAAGAGACTGAAAGCTTCTATGCCGTTCTGTGTTATTTTGGTTGGTGTTACTAATGTTAATAAAATAATTCTATTTTTAAATACTTTTTAAGTACAGTACTTTCTTTCAAGAAGACGCTGAAATTGGAATGCTTTAACATGCCCTCCTTTTATTTCTATTCAAGACCCCATACTTCTGAATATGTGTCTGAAGACCTGTGCTGTAATATAATATATGTTAAAAGTTAAACTGCAGTCCGAAAATCCATGAAAACAAGCCCAAGTTTCAAGCAAAGCCAAACCTAATCTAAAATCCTGAATATTCGTAGGCTCTTGGTGTTGCTTAGATTTGTAAGGACTGTTTTTAGCATGAATTTCTGTTAATTCCAGCATTCTTTATATCCCTTTCTCTCCACTGTCTCTCTCACTATCCATATTTATATTGCTAGCTTCTTGGGGCAGAAGCCCAAGTTCTTTTCTGCTGACTTTTCTGTTTCAAAGCACCACAAGCATTTATGATGTGGTAATTTACTATCTGCCTATTATGTGGTAGATTTCTTTAAACAAAGATAAAAGTAGGGAAATTGTATCCAGGAAAACACAATGTACACATCTTTCTTTTTAAAAAGAGTTTTTATTTAGTTAGGACAATGCCAGAAGAAGGTGCAGGATCCTTTTACTGCATTCCCATACAAATTCCTCCAGCCTAAGTCCACTGAAGTTAATGGTTTAGACTACCTGTGCATAGGACTGCACCATCAAAAAGAGTTTCCTCTCCTCCAACTTCTTATTAATGTCCAACCAGTCACATGCTTATTTTAATCAGAAGTAATCAGTAGTTTTTGTTCCCAAGTAAGCATCATAGAATTGCATTCTGCAGCTTTTTATAATAACGCTTATTATTGTTGTGTGTAGAAAAGAAATTAAGTACAAAACTGAGAGAGGAGCCTAACTGAGTGGTATGATCTAGAGGCTGGACACTCACATCTTTACATCTTACAGTTAAAAATATAAAACTTAATAAATGAAACATGCATTTAAAATAAGAGTTTTTAGATTGCATTAATTTAAAATAGGCTTGGTAGTCCCAGGAACTGGGGTCCCTGAAAAAAGGTGTTTTCCTGCAGCAGTTGAGTACCACGTGAACTTGTGAGGGCAGAGCTGAATGCCTTAGCTGACCACAAGTGGCCCATGACTCCTACCACTCGCCCAGCTTAACCCAGTAGCTTGTGCTTCAGCTGCAGCATCCCGCTGCCCTGACCTGGCTTTCCTTGCTTCCCTCAAGTGGCTGCAGGAAATGGGCAAAGCTTATTTCTGTTAGGACTGAACACATGGAGTTTGTTAAGGTTCAATCCAGCCAATGTAGAGCTCATGTTACATCTTTGGATTCGTTCCTTAAAGTAGATTTCAGAACCCCGCCCTGTAGCTTTGGTACCACTACTTTTGAACCATAGCCACAAGTGGCCCATGACTCCTACCACTTGCCCAGCTTAACCCAGTAGTTTGTGCTTCAGCTGCAGCATCCAGCTGCCCTGACCTGGCTTTCCTTGCTTCCCTCAAGTGGCTGCAGGAAATGGGCAAAGCTTATTTCTGTTAGGACTGAACACATGGAGTTTGTTAAGGTTCAATCCAGCCAATGTAGAGCTCATGTTACATCTTTGGATTTGTTCCTTAAAGTAGATTTCAGAACCCCGCCCTGTAGCTTTGGTACCACTACTTTTGAACCATAGCCATTAACAACTTGCAAACAAATGCACAATACATTTGAAGAACTGGCTGTTCAGAAACGGTGGTGGCAGCAAAACCCCACATGAATCCTCAAACTGGAAAAAAAATTAGGCTCACATGGAATGGCAGCGAGCCCATGTATCTAAATGTGGGTCCACTTCATCCATAAGTAAAACAAGGGGTGGGGCTGGTGCCCTTTAAGAAGAAGAAGAAATTGGATTTATACCCCGCCCTTCAATTGGAGTCTCAGAGTGGCTTACAAACTCCTTTCCCTTCCCCTCCCCACAATGGATACCCTGTGAGGTAGGTGGGGCTGAGAGAACTCTTTCAAAGACAGCTCTTATCAGATCTATGGCTTGCCCAAGGTCATTCAGCAGCTGCAAGTGGAGTGGAGAATCAAACCCAGTTCTCCCAGATTAGAGTCCGCGCACTTAACCACTGCACCAAACTGCAAAAAATCAAAGGGATTCATGGGTAGTTGAGGGTGGTTTATGGTGTGCAGGGAAGACATAGGTTTGAATAGGCTGATCTGCTTGTGAGGCCTCAGTCTCTGTTTCACCATTAAAAGGTGATAAGTATTAGGGTGTATTTAAATTGTTATGATGATCCTTGAAGTGCCTTGGGGGTCAACATTGCTCACAATCCAAAACTGACTCTCAGACTATGCATTTGTCAACCATTCCATATGCTAATGGTTAGATCAGGCTGTGTGCATTCTCCTATTTCAGTTTATTTCCAGTCACTATCTTTTATTCTTCTGTGCATATAAGGTATTCATAATTCATTGTATTTTTAAGTTGTATGTAAAATGTACTTATCACAATAATTTGTAAATCCTGTGATAGTTAGTTCAAGGTCAATGTAATTTAAAAAGACTATGACTCTGTGTGTCTGAAGAAATTAGATTACGGTAAAGAAAGAATAAAATTATCTTTTTAAATAATAGCTTGCTTTCTTTTATCTAGAATGGAAAATGTAGAAACATAGAGCCTAGCATTTTTTCCAAAATTGGAATTTAATAGTGCCTTAAAAAACCTGAATGGAATGACTCCTTAATCTAGTCTATTTATTACCCCTTGACAGAGTTGATCAAGACCAATTAGTGTTTACATTGAACTGAAACTTTACCCAACACAACAGGGTAAATTATGGTGGCATTATTTATAGTTCCTCAAAAGGCTTCTGATCTTGATGACTGCCAATGGAGAGGAAAACACGTGGTTTGTGTAAAATCACAGTAAAACCTTGTATTTTTGTTTACAGAAAACTGCTGCTATTCTTCATCTCCATCAAAAACCTGTGTTTGAAAGTTGAGTAGGGGGACTGGCCTCCAGGCAGTCTGTGATTTGGGATGGGACAATTTATGATTTTGCTGTTTAGGAACTCTACCCCTGTCTGCTATTTCTGATTTTCACCACTGTACTTATACAAAAGCTAGCAAAAAACTCGGCAAACAGCTGAGTTTGAAGCAAAAACCTATGACCTGTCTCTCATTAATGTGAACAAACACAGGTACAATATTCAAATCTAGTGAGTGTATACCATTTTTGATTTGCTGGTGATGTTAAGGCTGAGTCAGGGAAGGAAGAACAAGAGTTTTTACTTTACCAGTATTCTTTCTCTTAAGTTTATTTGAGACTATCCAACAGTTTATTTAAATTTACAAAAGTGGAAGCTGTTGTTTTGGCCTTTAAAATTCAGATACGACTGTTTGAACACGCTACAAGTGATCTCTGAGTTGGAACAACAGGTTCCTCCAGATGGAAAAAGAATGCTGGAATGATCATAAACATCTGTCTTTTTGTCATCATCATATGCTTTCAATTCAGACTGAACAAAGGATAACTTTGGATTCAAAATGAGGAATTACCCAGGACATATCTCTACTCTATGGGTGGTATGACACAATTTATATGGCAGCTGTTGAATCTATGAATCAATTTGAGCTTATCAAGTTAAAAGGGGAAATGCAGTAAACAGCATAGTTATTTGTGCTATCAGCACATTGATGTGTGGACACATATTTCCAGTATGTCAAAGCATACATATTTTCTAGATGTGCTGATGGCAAATTTGCTGATAACAGATCCTGGAAGTGAACAGGAATGGAAGGGTTTTTTTAAAAAAAGGCATAGGCTTGGCTCCAGAGGTGATTTACTGGGTGGGTGTCCTCCGCTGGAGTGTGAGTTTCTCACCTTCCCACTCTTGCTGCAGGTCAAAATGCCTCTGAAATGCTGCTTTGGGGGAATCTCCTGTCCCCTAGGAACAGCGCTTCAGGGGGCACCTTGGGCTGCAGCAGGAGGGAGCTGAAGAGAAAATTGCATTCTCTGTGTGGAAATTCTGTCACCCACAGAAGCACTCCTCTGGATCCAAGCCTTTGAAACCAGCCTTCCTGCTGCAGTTATTTTGGAATCTATAACACAATCCAAGGGACTGATTTAATCATTCCCACAAGTACTGAAAGGAGTTAGGGTTTATTAGTCTCTGGCAGGGTTAGTGATGATGAATGAAATGTATCACACAGGAAATAGGTAGGTTTGGGCTATTTCTGTACTAGCTAATTTAAATTCTTCTAGGTGTGCATAGCATGAACGTGAGTGTTTGATGCCCACAGTCTGTAGGGCAGGAGACAGCAGCCTTTTATCATTAAGAGCCAAACAACATTGAAATTCAGAACAAGAGATCAACAAACAGCCAGTACTTTTGTAACTGAAAACATACAGTTTATATTTAATGATTATTTATTTATTTATTTATTTATTGAACTTATATCCTGCCCTCCCCGTAGGGCTCAGGGCAGCTTACATGGCAAGAAATCTTGCAATAATAAAACATCAAATAATTCAGTAGCATTTAAAACTTGTTATACAATTGAAAACC
>NW_015169194.1:699251-707550 GCF_001447785.1 Gekko japonicus
CCCCCCCAATGATGGTAATATAACAGGGGGGGTGGCGGCGGCCCCTAATCAAAAGCCTGGTGGAAGAGCTCCGTCTTGCAGGCCCTGCGGAACTGCATCAGGTCCCGCAGGGCCCGGATCTCCTCCGGGAGTTCATTCCACCAGGTAGGGGCCGCCACCGAAAAAGCCCTAGCCCTCGTGGTGGCCAATTTAGCATCTTTGGGGCCCGGTACAGTTAGTAAATTTCGGGCCCCGGACCGTAGTGCTCTTGGGGGAACATACGGGGAAAGGCAGTCCCTCAGGTAGGCTGGACCCAGACCATATAGGGCTTTATAGGTAAGAACCAGCACTTTGAAGCGAATCCAGTACACTATTGGCAACCAGTGCAGCGCTTTCAGCACAGGCTGAATGTGGTCCCTTCTAGAGAGACCTATCAACAGCCTGGCCGCAGCATTCTGCACCAGTTGCAGCCTCCGGATTTGCGACAAAGGCAGCCCCATGTAGAGAGCGTTACAGTGGTCTAGCCTCGAGGTGACCGTCGCGTGGATCACTGTGGCCAGATCATCACGGTCCAGGTAGGGGGCCAACTGCCGGGCCCGGCGAAGATGGAAAAAGGCGGACTTGACAGTGGCTGCCACCTGGGTCTCCATCGTTAAGGCAGAGTCCAGGTGTACTCCCAAACTTCGAACCCCAGACGCAGGCACCAAAGGCACCCCATCCAAGGTCGGGAGAGGGAGCCCCACTCCTGTCCCGGTCCGACTCAGGCCCAGGACCTCCGTTATAATTAACATATTGCTTAATCATTCATAAAGTATCTTCAGCCCAAACTATGGTGGTTGTGAATCCTTGACTAGAAGCAGTACAATGTCTCACAATAAGTAATAAATATACACAGGTGTATTCTGAACAATTATTTTAGTGCACTGGCAGGCATAAATCTACACTTGAATTGCTGGCAGTTTCCCTTTCATTTCCCTATCTGTAAAGCAATTCTAAGAAGCCCTTTAGTACTATAATTTCTTTTGCCTCCCATTCTCTTCACATACTGGTTATTCTAGCCTCCTACCTAAACCTCGAATACAACCTTAACTCAAATATTTAGTTTTCTTTTAAAATGAGTAAACGGCAGCAAACTGTGGTTGTGTGGGCTGGAATTGCTACCTTCCACAATCCCACAGGCAGAGCCCATTTAACAGCTCTCCGCATACAACCCTTTTACTGATAGTTGCTCTCTTTTCTCCAAGACCTCTTCCTCCTTCAACCCCTCCACATCTTATCCAGCCATCTCCTTGTGGTATTTCCAGCTGGTTCTTTCACAATTTGTGATCCTTCAAACTCTTGACAACATGTAATCACTCTCTTTTGTCCTTGAAGGTGGCATTCCTTGTAGCCATAACTCTGGTGAGCTGGCCAGTGAGATGATATCTGTGTTCTGACCCACTTTACCTCCACTTTCATTAGGAAAAGAAAGTATTCCACCTAGATGATGCTTTCCTAAGGTGATCTCGAAGTTCCCCCTGACTTGGGAGATTCCCTTTCCTACTCTCAAAACCCTTCATCCAATATTGAGCAAGCACTACAGGACTCTGCAGATTTCTGCAGGACCCTAGCTTTCTGTGTTGACAGGCCTGCTTGTTTGTATCCATTGATGGATCATACAAAGGCTATTGTGTTTTCATAGCCACTGGGAGCATAAGAGCAATTAAACTTTGCTATGAACTGAGCTGTGGTGCTGGAGAAGGTTCCTGCACATTCCTTGGACAGCAAAGGTGATAAACAAGTAAGTATTGGAACACATAAAGCCAGACATGCCATTGGAAGGAAAAATAACAAAACTGCGACTAACTTATTTCAGCCATGTCACGAGGAAGAACTCACTAGAAAAAGCAATTATGTTTGGATTGGTTAGCAGCAAAAGGAAACCAGTCCACCAAAGAACACGGTGGCTAGACACCAGGAAAGTCGACAACAGCCTGAGCATGGAACAACTCAAAGAAACAGTGTTGTTGTTCAGTCGCACAGTCGAGTCCGACTCTTCGCAACCCCATGGACTAGATCCCGCCAGGCCCTCCTGTCTTCCGCTGTCCTCTGAAGTTTGCTCAGTTTCATGTTCGTTGCCTCTCTGACACTGTCTAACCATCTCATCCTTTGTCGTCCCCGTCTTCTTTGACCTTCAATCTTTCCCAGCATCAGGGTCTTCTCCAGTGAGTGCTCCCTTCTCATTTGGTGGCCAAAGTATTTGAGCTTCAGTTTCATTATCTGGCCTTCCAGGGAACAGTCAGGGTTGATTTCTTTGAGGATTGACTGATTTGTTCTTCTTGCAGTCCAAGGGACTCTCAAGAGTCTCCTCCAGCACCATAGTTCAAAAGAATCTATTCTTCGGCGCTCGGCCTTCCTTATAGTCCAACTCTCACAGCCATACATGACTACTGGGAATACCATTGCTTTGACCATGCGGACTTTTGTTGGCAGGGTGATGTCTCTACTTTTTATCATGCTGTTTAGGTTCGCCATCACTTTCCTCCCAAGGAAATCTTTTAATTTCATGGCTGCTGTCACAGTCTGCGGTGATCTGGGATCCCAGGAACGTGAAGTCTGTCACTACTTCCACGACTTCCCCTTCTATTTGCCAAGGAGTGATGGGGCCGGATGCCATGATCTTAGTTTTTTTGATGTTGAGCTTCAAGCCCACTTTTGCGCTCTCCTCTTTTACCCTGAGCAAGAGGCTCTTTAGGTCCTCTTCACTTTCTGCCATTAGAGTGGTATCGTCTGCATATCTGAGGTTGTTGATCTTTTCCCCAGCAATCTTAATTCCCGCTTGTGATTCATCCAGGCCAGCATTTCGCATGATGTACTCTGCATATATATTAAATAAGCAAGGTGACAATATACATCCTTGTCGTACTCCTTTTCCTATGCTAAACCAATCAGTTGTTCCATATCCGGTTCTAACTGTTGCTTGTACTCTCTTGCTTTCTCCATAATCCAGCGAATGTTGGCAATTTGATCTCTAGTTCCTCTACCTCTTTGAAACCCAGCTTGTACTTCTGGCAGTTCTCTATCCACTGTTGAAGCCTAGCTTGTAGGATCTTGAGCATGACCTTGCTAGCGTGTGATATGAGTGCAATTGTGCGATAGTTTGAACATTCTTTGGCATTGCCCTTCTTTGGGATTGGAATGTATACTGACCTTTTCCAATCCTGTGGCCACTGTTGCGTTTTCCAAATTTGCTGGCAAATTGAGTGCAGCACTTTAACAGCATCATCTTTTAAGACTTTGAATAGCTCAGCTGGAATACCATCACCTCCACTAGCTTTGTTGTTAGTAATGTTTTCTAATGCCCATTTAACTTCACATTCCAGGATGTCTGGCTCGAGGTCAGTGATTATACCGTCGTGGTTGTCAAGGACATCGAAGTCTTTCTTGTATAGTTCTTCTGTGTATTCTTGCCATCTTTTCCTAATCTCTTCTGCTTCTGTTAGGTCCCTACCGTTTTTGTCCTTTATCATGGCCATCTTTGCATGGAACGCTCCCTTGATTTCTCCAATTTTCTTGAAGAGATCTCTAGTCCTTCCCATTCTATTGTTTTCCTCTATTACTTTGCACTGTTCATTCAGGAAGGCCCATAGAACTGCCAAGAGTTGAACATGACTGAATGGCTAACAACAACATGAACTGGCATACCAGCCATTTTAGTCAACAATTACAGAACATTCAACCAGGACAATCACTGTAGCCACAGCCTTTTGCAATGGCATCTTCAAAGAATAAAAAAATGTATTTTACTAGACAAGCTTCATGGCTACAGCTAGGGTTGCCAAGCTCAACTTACGTAATAGCGGGGGGAGTCCTGTTCCTCCCCAGGAGTTCTCTGGTGCGCGCGTAAAGTGAGTGCGCCATGATGACGCCACCTGGAAGTGACGTCATCACGTTGGGCACGTTGGGGGCGGGGCCACAATCATTCGAGGGAAAACCATAGAGTTTTCCCTCAAATGATAGAGCGTCCCCCGGTAACGTGCCCGATGTGATGACGTCACCTCTGGGTGGCGTCTTCATGCCATGCATATCGCACACTTTGGGGGTGGGGTTCCCCCAGCGGCCTGATCTGGGCCGGTGGGGAATGGGCCTCTGGAGCGGGGGTTTCCCCGCCCCCCAGGGGGACCTGGCAACTCTAGCTACAGCCCACTTCACTAGAAGCTCAAGGTGGATCTTCTGGTTTCAGACATAATACTTGGTTATGGGGGGGAAAAAGTTGTAAACAGCAAGTTCAAAAGGCCATGAAATACAAGAAGTCCAGCTGAGGTGAAGTTCACCTAAATCTCTGGTTAGAGGCCACATTTGGATGATATGAACCAACTTCTTTTTTGTTCACTGTTCATGCTAGTTTAGAATCTGGATTTGTGAGGAAGAATAAAACATTTAGGCATTACAGCAGCTGTAGAAGCGGGGAGGAGCTATTTGGTACAACACATGAACAAACAGAATCAGCTTTATTTTTTATTTATTAATTTTAGCTGGCTTAAAAATAAATTGAGAAATAATTTCCCCAAAGGAGCCAAACAGTTTTTATCCACATCAGTGGCCCTGATAGTTACATGCGTGAACTACAGAACCCAAAGTAGCGTTTCTGATTTTGAGACATGTTCCACTTCTTGCCACTCCTCCAGAAATTCAGTGCCAGCTAATTGTTTATAGTCTTTGGGGACAATGCAAAAATTGCTCAGCTGCCACATAGGACAACTGCTTATGAGAACAGATGCTGTGGAGAAAAAGTATTTGTGAGATATGCTCAGTCACAACTTACTTTCCTTTTGTTAACATATACTAATTCTTTGACCAAAAACCTGAAGACATTCCCAGTTTAGGGAAGGATATATGTATTTGTACTCAATTATATTCTTTTAGAATAACATTAATATTGTGAAATTGAAGCATGAGGCTGTAAGCTAAAGGACACTGAACAACAGTGGGAGAGCTTCTAGTGTCCTGGCCCCACTGCTGGACCTCCTGATGGTACCTGGTATTTTTGGACTTGATGTGCCATTGGCCTGATCCAACATTGGCTTCTCTTATGTTCTTATGACTGTCTTTGAGGTTTACATTTTGTTGGTGGGAGAAGCAATGTGGACACTTTCCCCCCTCTATTTCCGGCATGACATGAAGCTTACCATATAAGGATTAGTTCTGTTATGTCAAAATGAAGAGCGAAGAGAATACTAGGTATTTTAAAACTGATTAGAAGACTGAAAGACAAAAGAGGCTTTGATGGCATTCTTATCTGTGGAAGTGATTTACAGACTGTGAATTAGAGAAAGTTTGTTGTAAGACTAAATCTGTTTAGTTGTTAAATATTGGGCTGGACTTCCGGTTTCAGCAACTCACTGAATGGGCACGCTCCATCGAGCTCAGATGTGAGTGCCCCAAAATCGTGGCAGATGGGAGGGGACTTGGACGGTTCCGAGCCCCCCTTGAGACCTTGTAGGGGTCTCCTGCCTGGGGTGCGAGAGGTGCCTCTTCCAAGGTGATGGCTGAGGAATTGAGGCTCCTCTTTACCCCAATAGGTCCTGCCACCGTGAGACCAATATGGAAAGTAGAGGCACATGCTGGATGAGGCAGGCAAGCGATCTAGCAATATGTTGTCCTTTCTACTTTTCAAAAAATTACTAGAATGGACTTCCGGTTTATGAAGCAGCAGTGGCGGTCACTCTCCCTGAGCCGCAGGAGGGCGAATCGCACACCAGCGGCCTGGAGGGGTGCCACCTCAAGTGACACCCCTGTGGAGCCTTTGCGATAGGCTCCAGGCCAGAGGGCATAATGCCAGAGAATCGAGGCTCCCCTCCGCCCTGATGGTCCAGTCATTGTGTGGCCTTCGGGCACAAGCTGGTTTGACCGGGACAAGCGCCGGAGATCGAGCAGAAGATCATTAAAACGCAGTGTGGTCAGAAAATCTGACCGACAATGAAGGTGAGTTCTGATTAAAACGTGTGGGAAGAAGCAGATGCAAAGAGGCATGCCTCTTATGCGAATATCCGATAAATGACGCGAAGGGGGAAAGAGGGGAGGAAAGTATCGCATGTGTTGTGAGAGACTTACTTGATTTTTGACATTGTGAGCGAGTTTCTCAAGTCAGGAGAAAGCGGTGGGAAGTGTAATCGGTAAAATGGCGGCCCAGCGTGCAAAGTGAAAAACGAAACCGCCAGGCAGTCAGAGTCCCAAATCGGAAAAAAAAAGCCAGGCAGTCAGAGTCCCAAACCGGAAGAGGGGGCAGACGTCATTAAATTACTAGCGGATATGCTCAAGCTGGTGATGGAGCAACTCGATGGTATTAACCAGCAATTGACTGTGATGAACAAGAACTTTGCATCTCAGCAGCTCCAGCTGAATGAAATGGAAAAGAAAGTGGAGCAAGCTAATGAGAAAATCTAAGAGATGGACACCACAAATAAGAAGTTGAAGAAAAGACTGGGAGAAGTGGAAATAAAGCAGAATCTTCAAGAAAATTGTGTACTGCAACTACAGATGGAAAAAGCCAATATGATTCTCAGGTTCAATGGAGTTCTTGAAGCAGCGAAAGAGGACCTGAGGAGTTTGCTTAGCGAGATCATTGCTCCAGTGATAGGCTCTACAGCGGATGAACTAGTAAAAGACATGGAGGTGGCCTATAGGGCATACTCCAATTATATTTAAAAAAATAGCCTACCTGGAGAAATTGTGGTCAGATTCTCCAGAAAACAGACCAGAGATGCTATTCTAAAAGCAACATCAGCAACTCCACTGAGAATGGGAAATGTAACGATGAAGACGCTAAAAGACATTCCATTTGAAATTCGGCAAAAGAGGAAAGATTATAAAGAGTTGATTGCTTTTCTTCAAACTAATGGAATAACATACAGGTGGGCGATCCCAGAAGGTGTCATCTTTAAGATCAATGATAAAAGAGAGAAGATGGACTCCATTTTCAAGGCTAAAGAGTTTTTGCGAAGAAGTTTTCTTTTCCAATTTTTGCACTTTCTTCTTCACTTTCTGTGTTGATTCAGCCATTTCCTTTACTTTCTCAGCATCCTGCTTCATTACTTGAATCAGATCTGTTATTTGCGTTTGTTGAGCAGTAATGCTTGTTGTTACCACGGACAGCTGTGTTTGTTGAGCTGTAAGATTTGTTGTTACCACGGACATCTGCTCTTTGAAGTTATTCAGCTGTTCAAGTAGAGGGTGCATGAACTCAGCTATAGCCTTTGCCGTCTCACTGGTCATTTCCAGCTTCGGGGACTCTGGTTTCGTTTTTAAAAGTTTCTCTTTGTCTCTGTCCCTCTTCCCCGCCATCTTTTTTCCGTTTGTTTACTTTCGCAAAGTTTTTTAAAGTCTCTGAATATGCGCTTGACTGCTTAGCTTGATTGGGTAAGTACTTCTGGGCAATCGCACATTTTTCTTCCGCTCCCCCCCCACTTTGCTCAACAGTTTATGCGCATGGGAGGCGTCCCTCCCCCACTCGCTTTTCCCGTTCCGCTGTGTAGGATAGGGAGCGTCTTTTCTTTTAAAAATCATTTCTCAGTTGACTCACGTACATAGTTGGTCTTTCGACCCCGCTTCTTTCATCATTTTTCACGCCCGATATCCTTCGCTTGACCCGGTTAGCTTCACTTGTACCATTCGGTCTCTCGGCTGGAAGAACCACTGGAGCAAAGGGGAGCCTCGATTCTCTGGCATTCCACCATCAAAGAGGCTACCCCTCAAAGCTCCTTGGCCAGGGTCCCTTCACCGGGCCCCTGGGAGGGTTTATGAGCCTGCTCGCCCCCTCCTTCCGCCGGAGCATGGAGCCACCCCTGGGAAGTCCGGGAGGTGAGTCCGTAAGCGTGCCACCATCAACTGGAAGTCAGCAGGGGTCATTTCGTAGAAAAAGAGGCACAGGAGCTCATTAGCATAACTTATTAGCATAACTTATTTGCATATTTCACACCACCTGACGTCACTGGAAGTGTGTCAGAAGGCAACACCCACCACTCAGGCTCCACTGGACTGTTTTGGATTGCTAGATTTCGTAGAAAAAGAGGCACAGGAGCTCATTAGCATAACTTATTAGCATAACTTATTTGCATATTTCACACCACCTGACGTCACTGGAAGTGTGTCAGAAGGCAACACCCACCACTCAGGCTCCACTGGACTGTTTTGGATTGCTAGCTATTGGAGGGGGGAACGTGCAAATCTGTCCCCGCAGAGGGGGGAGAGCTTCTACCTGAATAAAACTTGGTCTTAAAGGTGCGACTGGACTGTTTCGGATTGTTAGCTATGGGGGGGATGCGCAGATCTGCCCTCACAG
>NW_015169194.1:708309-727205 GCF_001447785.1 Gekko japonicus
ACACCCCTGTAGAAATCAGTGGTTCTGAAGTGGGCAAGCACTTCTCATCTTCCACAGTGAAGACAGAAGCAAAAAATGCATTCAGCTTCTCAGCCATTTCCCTATCATCCTTCACTACTCCTTTTACCCCTTGGTCATCCAAGGGCCCCACTGCCTCCCTGGCTCGGTTCCTGCTTCTAATGTATTTGAAAAAAGTTTTATTGTTGGTCTTTACATGTTTTGCTATATGCTCCTCATATTCCCTTTTTGCCTGCCTGATCACAGACTTGCATTTATTTGCCACAGCCTGTGTTCCCTTTTATCAGCCTCACTGAGACTAGCTTTCCACCGCTTAAAGGAATCCTTTTTACCTTTTACAGATTCCATTACTTTGTTTGTTAACCATGCAGGCTTTTTTCTGTACCTATTTGTGCCTTTCCTAACCCATGGTATATATTTTTTCTGAGCTTCTAGGATTGTAGTTTTAAATAGTTTCCAAGCTTTCCCAATGGTTTTGACCCTTTCTACTTTTCCTTTCAGTTTCTTCCTCACATGACCCTTCATATAAGAGAAGTTACCCCTTTTAAAGTTAAAAGTGGTTGTGTCAGTCTTTTTGGCCAATTCCCTATTTATACAAATGTTGAACTCAACAACATTATGGTCACTGTTCCCAAGTGGTGCAATCACTTTTACATCTCTCACCAGGTCTTGGGCGTTACTTAGAACCAAATCCAGCATCGCCTCTCCCCTGGTAGGTTCTGTGACCATCTGCTCCATAGCACAGTCATTGAGAGTGTCTAGAAACTCAATCTCTTTTTCCCGACTAGAACACATATTGACCCAATCAATGTGTGGGTAGTTAAAATCACCTATTATGACACGGTTTGTTTGTCTAGCCGCTATCTTTAATTCATTCATCATTTTATAATCCTCCTCTATCTTTTGATCTGGTGGCCGATAACAAACTCCCAGTGTTGTTTCCTTTTGGGTCCACTATTTCAACCCACAGCATTTCCAGAAATGAATCGAATTCTCTTACCCTCTGAATCTTACTGGGCTGTATACCCTCTCAGACATACAGAGTCATCCCACCTCCAACCCCCCCCCCCATCCTTCCGATATAATATATAACCGGGAATCACCATATCCCACTGATTTTCCTCATCCCACCAAGTTTCTGAAATACCCAAAATGTCTATTTCACCCCCCAACACCAAGCACTCCAACTCCCCGATTTTACCTCGGACACTTCTAGCATTTGTATAGAAACACCTATAATTTCCCATACATGTTAAGCCTGCAACCTTCCTTTTGCTCTCTCGAGACCTTGTCAGGCAGTCCATATCACTAGCAATAGTCTCAGTGGACAATTCCAATGCAACTCCCTGTAGAAAAGCAACAGCTAACCCCTCATCTCTCCGAGATGAGCTATCCCGAACCAGAGTCTTTTCATCTCCTATTGGCTTTCCCCCAATATTCAGTTTAAAAACTGCTCTGCCACATTTTTTATTTTAAGCGCCAGCAGCCTGGTTCCTTCTCAGGACAAGTGGACACCATCTCTTTTGTACAGCTTCCTCTTGTTCCCTCTTGTGGGGAAGGTCTGCACTGGATCCCAGCTGTCATTCTCCGTTCTATGGGGCTGACCTCGTACAAGGTGCGGGACAATGCAGGGCAGGGCAAGTCCGCTGCTGCCACCTGGCCCAACTCAGACATCGCTGGCCGGCTAGGGAATGAGATATTGCAACGCACCCTAGTTCCTGTTCCCTGTCCGGGAGTTCTCCCATTGGAGAGCAGTGTCGGTGCTCGGGAGATACATCCTTCTGAGGACCTGCGGCTGTCACCTCCAGTCCAGGAGACTGACGGTCAACATAGGGAACCATTTCCCATCAGAACAGCTGTGCCCATTCAGTTGCCCTCGCCTACTGTGCCTGCTCTTCGCGGGGAACTGTCTCCTGCTCGGGGCGCTGTGGCGTGCAGTCCACCGGTCGAGTCGGCCCCTTGCCAAACAAACTTGGAACCTGTTCAGGACTTTGCCGGAGCTGATGGGCCCCGGACATCATGGACTCTGGCCATTTCCAGGGCACCCAACATGGCGGGCATTCTCCAGAATGTATGCCGCTACCGCAATGGTCTGCCCAAACGAGAGGTGCTCCTACCTACCTTAGGGACTATCTTATTTAAACCAAGTGGGGAGGAGTGTTATGTTCTGAGTTATTTCTAAGCTGTTTAGTTATGGTTTGTGCTAAGGTATCCTAGATTCCTCTGTTGTGATTGGCTGTGTAATAAAGACCTAGTGGTCCTAAAGCCATACAGAGTATCCTATCAGAAAGCTCAGCTTAGGTCCAATCAGACCTCATGAAAGTAGTTACATCGTATATAGTTCAGTTTGGAACAGTATAAGTTTGGATGCTGCTCTTTGCAGAGTCAGATTAGAGCTGAGTAATGTTCTGAATAAAAGCCTTGTATTGATAATTGTCTCCTGCCTTTCAATACTTAAAACATAGCATCTTGCAGGACATCGCCTACTGATTCCAGCCAAGTATAAATTGGGATCCGAAACTAATTTTGGGGTGTGGCGTACTCAAATTCTTATTCTTCAGCTACTTAGCAAAGCAAAGCTATGAGATTCCTAAGTGAACTCTGCTTTGATGCACTTTGAGCAAAAGTTATGCCTGGGACTAGGTACCACGCTTTGCTACATTGTCTGGGCACTGTCTCCTGTGGAATAGAAGGTCCAAGGATTATTTTGGGGTGTAACAGTTTCTTAATTGTTTGCCAATTTATGGTCTTGTCCAACAGGATTCCTAGGGGCTTGTCACTTGTATGATAAGGTGACCAGGTTCGCAGAACTGTTTCCCGATTCCTGTAATATACAAGGTAAGGTGGTCTAAAACTTGTTGGAGTGCACTGCAGATATGCTTAAGTATGGTAAACATTGGACTGAAGGATAAGGAACTAGGAACTGCAAATATGGAACTGGGAACCGATTTGTGCCCAGTGCGTTCTGAGTCGTTTTAGTATGTTTCCATCCTGTCAGCTGTCCAATCTGAGGAAGATCTGATCCCAAGAATGGGAGGTGGGAGCGGATAGGTTTTCCCATTACATACATGTATGGCACGGGACCTTTGAACATTAGCGCTGTGCGCTGAGATGCAACTAGGGAGTTGAACGATGTGGAGGAAAGCGGCCCCAAGCCCTCACTCTCCGGGGAAATGAAGATGCCTTTTAGCCCGCCCACAGTGCTCGGCTGTGTGGAGAAGCGATGTCGAAAGCGCCCGAAGCGTCAGGTACGCCCCTCAGGCAGGAGCGATCCATAAGCGGCTGGCCTCAGCAGCAGGACACGGCGCCGTTGCACGCAATGTCCCTCAGGGCTCCCTCGGTGGCTTCAACCCCCCAGGAAACAGCCTCCCTTCCCTCCGCCTGTGGAAACGAGGGGCTCCGCCCTACCCTCACACCCCCCCACGCCCTAGACCGACTCTTATTCCCCGCCCGCCCCGAGGCGAGGCCACAGTAGCCCGGGGCGAGGGGGCGCCAAGATGGGCGCCAAGTCGCCGTCGGGGTTCTACGTGGGCAGGAAGCCCGCCGTGCTGCTGGGGCTGCTGCTGGCCGCCCTGCTCGTGGCGCTGCTGGTGCTGGCCGTCCTCTACCGACGCAGCCTGCAGGAGCTGGCCGACGAAAGGCTGCGGAAGACTGACGCCGCCGCCGCCACCCCGCCGCTTTGGCGCCCGTGCACTACTCGCTGCTGCTGTGGCCCCACCTGGCGCCGGGCCTGCCCGAGCCGCGCACCTTCTCCGGCCGGGTGAACATCACCGTGCGCTGCCGCCAGGAGACCGCCACCGTCCTCTTGCACAGCCACCAGCTGACCTTCCGCGGCGCCGCCGTCTGGGGGCCCCTGGACGGGCCCCGCAGCGGCCCCAACGCCAGCCGCCTCCCCCTGGCCGAGCTGTGGCTGGCCGAGCGCCACCAGTTCGCGGTGCTGGAGTTGCGCGGGAAGCTGCGCCCTGGCGCCCTCTATGAGCTGCGCCTCGCCTTCGACGGCCTCCTGAACGTCGACGGCGGCTTCCGCGGGCTTTTCAGCAGCGCCTACGAAGACCAAGGCGAGCGAAGGTAAGGGCGCGCCAGGAGGACGCCGCTCCCTGCCCCGACGTGCGCGTCCCCCTTCTCCGGGAAGAAAAGCTCCGGGGAGAGCGGTCCTCCGGCTGCCTGACAGGCAGAACCGAAGTACCCCACACCCTTCGGTCTTTGCTGCGGGCCTTTTAGTGCCTTGGGGAGGAGAAGCAGATACGCTGACAGCTCTACTGGGGGTCTCTGAGAAATTGCTCTGAAAAATTATCTCGGAGGAATGACTGTGAATTACTTTTAATTACATAACAACCTAAGGTGTTTTCAAGCGCACATGTGGGCACTGGATAGTCAGGAGGACATGGTCCAAATAATTTCTTAGGATTCCTCTCTCTGTGTTCATGGCAGAGCGACCACCTTCTGTCAGACTACAGGATGAGCTGACAATTAAGGTGGTGTAGTAAAACGAATGCCCATTAGAAACAATGTAAGATACTGGAATGCCCATTGACTATAATGGGATCCACGAATGCCATGTGTTCTGTACATTACATCATGCAAAAGTTGCAATGAAAATGTGGAAATTACATATAGAAAATTACCCTGGACCTGGAATATAATCCCTATTGTGGAATAATAGTCCCTGGGCCCAGATATACTGCTGTGGAATTTTGAAATAGACTTCACCCACCGTAACATAGGTAGCGGGTGAGAAGGATGTTGCCAGGAAGGGCCAATTAGAGTGAAGATTGGATTGAGGCAATTGGTAAGACTGAATAGGAACAGCGTAATAAAAGTTTGCAAACGGATGAGAGAAGTGAATGACAGTAGCATATGTAGTGAGATAAGAAACCAATATCTCTTTTTAGTCCTGAGGGTTCCATTGTCCTATCCATTGTAATACTTGTAACTCAGCAAACTCCTGTTCTAGTCTGTTTCTGAAATTCTTTTGCAATGAAACAGCTACTATGAGGTCCCTCATTAAGTGTCTTGGAAAGTTGAAGTTTTCTCCTACAGGTTTCTCAGTTTTGTGATTCTTGTTATCAGAATGGTACTCAGAGAAAACCTGTTGCAAGGCAGGCCCAAAAGAGACAATAACAGAACACCACTAGTGTCACATACAGCTCTCAACTCAAAACAGTTCAACACATCATCAGTGATTTACAACCTCTACTAGATAATGACAGTTCTCTTTCACGAGTACCGGGGGCAAATCTTTTCTTCCTCACAGACAGCCCTCCAATCTTAAACCTCACCCACAGTAATACAGTGTCTAATTTGAACATGGACACTGGTGCCAGACCTTGCAATAAACCCAGATGCCAACTTTGCTGCCACATACACCCAGACAACGCAATCACTGGACCTAATAACATTAACAACACCATCTCAGGCTCATTCACTTGTTCATCTTCTAACACTGTATATGCCATTAAATGCCAACAGTGCCCTTCCTTTTTCTACATAGGGCAAACAGGTCAAACCCTATGCCAAAGGATAAATGGATACAAATCTGACATCAGCTTCCCAGGACACTCAGTGGGGGACCTCAAAGAAGCTGTTTTATTACAAAAGAATTTCAGAAACAGAGTGGAACGGGAGCTTGCTGAGTTACAAGTTATTACAACACTCAGGACAATGGAACCCTCAGAGTTTAACAGTGATATCGATTTCTTATCTCACCATGCATTCTAATGTCATTCATTTCTTGCATCTTTTTGTAAACTCTTTTATTATGCTGTATGCTAATCTGCTGCTATTCACAGTTTTACCAAGTGCCTTAATCCAATTTTAGCTATATTTGCTGTTATTCACAGGTCTGCTTTAATCCAATCTTTGCTCTAATTGGCCCTTCCTGGCAACATCCTCCTCACCCACTATCTATATGTAATGGTTGGTGAATTCTGTTTCAATGTATCTGAAGAAGTGTGCATAGACATGAAAGCTTATACCCAGAATAAAACTTTGCTGGTTTTAAAGATGCCACTGGACTCAAACTTTGTTCTGCCGCTTAAGGCCAACACAGCTACCCACCTGAATCTATCTGTTGTGGATCTTGAATGACAGCCTCCAGACTGGAATGATGTTTCCTGGAGGTAGCATTAATTGTTTAGGAACTGGCATGACAGCTCACAGAATGGCATGGTGGACAGGCAGTCCTTGGAATTAAGAGGCCCAGGGCAGTTTATCTGATTCCAGGCACCATCATTCCATTCTGGGAGCTGTCATCTGGTTTCGGGGCACACATTCCACTTTTCTGCCTGTCATTCCAGTCACATAACACTTATTCTACTCGGGGATGACATTCCAGGTCCAGATCAGTTTATGTAGTTCCAGAGCCCATCATAACGCTTGAGTGCCTGTTCTCCCATGGATAGTCATTCCACTTTAGGGGTTGTCATTACATGCCCAGAACACTTATGCTAGTCCTTGGGACTGTCATTCCAGACTCAGAGCAGTCTTTCTGTGCCCAGGGCCTGTCACTCCACTCTGGAGGTTGTCATTCTAGGCCTATGGCAGGTACCCCACTGTTCTCAATAGGCATTCTTGTCATTTGTTCTTTTGTTGTTCAGCCGCACAGTCAAGTCCGACTCTTCATGACCCCATGGACCAGGTCACGCCAGGCCCTCCTGTCTTCCGCCGTCCTCTGAAGTTTGCTCAATTTCATGTTCGTTGCATCTATGACACTGTCTAACCATCTCATCCTTTGCCTTCCTCGTCTTCTTTGACCTTCACTCTTTCCCGGGTCTTCTCCAGTGAGTGCTCCCTTCTCATTTGGTGGCCAAAGTATTTGAGCTTCAGTTTCATTATCTGGCCTTCCAGGGAACAGTCAGGGTTGATTTCTTTTAGGATTGACTGATTTGATCTTCTTGCAGTCCAAGGGACTCTCAAGAGTCTTCTCCAGCACCATAGTTCAAAAGAATGTATTCTTCGGCGCTTGGCCTTCCTTATAGTCCAACTCTTGCAGCCATACATGACTACTGGCTTTATACTGCAGGTCAAGTAAGCACTTCACAAGTTCATCTTGTTATCTCAGAGGGAAAGATGAACTTGTGAGGTGCTTACCTGACCTGCAGTATAAAGCTAGTGAAAGCTGATTGATGAAGAACCAAATGACAAGTACTAGAACAAATGATTTGATTTGATAGACAGAGTACCTGAAGAACTATGGATGGAAGTTCAAGACATTGTACAGGAAGCAGCAATCACCACCATCCCCCCCAAAAAAAGAAAGGCAAGAAAGCAAAGTGGCTGTCTGATGAGGCTTTACAAATAGCAGAGGAAAGAAGGAAAGCGAAAGGCAAAGGCGAAAAGGAAAGATTTACCCAACTGAACGCAGATTTCCAGAGAACAGCAAGGAGAGATAAGGAGGCCTTCCTGAATGAACAGTGCAAAGTAATAGAGGAAAACAATAGAATGGGAAGGACTAGAGATCTCTTCAGGAAAATTGGAGAAATCAAGGGAGCGTTCCATGCAAAGCTGGCCATGATAAAGGACAAAAATGGCAGGGACCTAACAGAAGCAGAAGAGATTAGGAAAAGATGGCAAGAATACACAGAAGAACTATACAAGAAAGACCTCGATGTCCTTGACAACCACGACGGTATAATCACTGACCTCGAGCCAGACATCCTGGAATGTGAAGTTAAATGGGCCTTAGAAAGCATTACTAACAACAAAGCTAGTGGAGGTGATGGTATTCCAGCTGAGCTATTCAATGTCTTAAAAGATGATGCTGTTAAACTGCTGCACTCAATTTGCCAGCAAAGTTGGGAAACGCAACAGTGGCCACAGGATTGGAAAAGGTCAGTATACATTCCAAACCCAAAGAAGGGCAATGCCAAGGAATGTTCAAACTATCGCACAATTGCACTCATATCACACGCTAGCAAGGTCATGCTCAAGATCCTACAAGCTAGGCTTCAACAGTACGTGGATAGAGAACTACCAGAAGTACAAGCTGGGTTTCGAAGAGGTAGAGGAACGAGAGATCATATTGCCAACATTCGCTGGATTATGGAGAAAGCAAGAGAGTACCAGAAAAACATCTACTTCTGCTTCATTGACTATGCTAAAGCTTTTGACTGTGTGGATCACAACAAACTATGGCAGGTCCTTAAAGAGATGGGAGTACCAGACCACCTCACATGTCTCTTGAGAAACCTGTATAAGGGCCAAGAAGCGACAGTTAGAACCGGATATGGAACAACTGATTGGTTCAGCATAGGAAAAGGAGTACGACAAGGATGTATATTGTCGCCTTGCTTATTTAATATATATGCAGAGTACATCATGCGAAATGCTGGCCTGGATGAATCACAAGCGGGAATTAAGATTGCTGGGGAAAAGATCAACAACCTCAGATATGCAGATGATACCACTCTAATGGCTGAAAGTGAAAAGGATCTAAAGAGCCTCTTGCTCAGAGTAAAAGAGGAGAGCGCAAAAGTGGGCTTGAAGCTCAACATCAAAAAAACTAAGATCATGGCATCCGGCCCCATCACTCCTTGGCAAATAGAAGGGGAAGTCGTGGAAGTAGTGACAGACTTCACGTTCCTGGGATCCCAGATCACCGCAGACTGTGACTGCAGCCATGAAATTAAAAGACGCCTGCTCCTTGGGAGGAAAGCGATGGCGAACCTAAACAGCATGATAAAAAGTAGAGACATCACCCTGCCAACAAAAGTCCGCATGGTCAAAGCAATGGTATTCCCAGTAGTCATGTATGGCTGCGAGAGTTGGACTATAAGGAAGGCCGAGCGCCGAAGAATAGATTCTTTTGAACTATGGTGCTGGAGGAGACTCTTGAGAGTCCCTTGGACTGCAAGAAGAACAAATCAGTCAATCCTCAAAGAAATCAACCCTGACTGTTCCCTGGAAGGCCAGATAATGAAACTGAAGCTCAAATACTTTGGCCACCAAATGAGAAGGGAGCACTCACTGGAGGAGACCCTGATGCTGGGAAAGATTGAAGGTCAAAGAAGACGGGGACGGCAAAGGATGAGATGGTTAGACAGTGTCATCGATGCAACAAACATGAAATTGAGCGAACTTCAGAGGACGGCGGAAGACAGGAGGGCCTGGCGTGACCTGGTCCATGGGGTCGCGAAGAGTCGGACTCGACTGTGCGACTGAACAACAATAAATAATATAGTCTCAGTTAAATGATTTGAACTATCTGTGCTTTTTATATGCTTTTAGAAGTAATGCAAAGCCTATTAAGATGCTTGTTTACTTAGAAGCAGGGCTGAGAGCTTAGGTAATTGACTCAGTCAGCTAGAACAGGGGTCCCTAACCTTTTTGGGCTTGTGGGCACCTTTAGAATTCTGACTAGGGATGGGCTCAAACCACATTTTTGCAGTTCGGTTCATGGTTTTGGCTGAATCATGAACCTATATGAACTGGGAGGCTGGTTCATGAACCAAACTGGTTTGTATAGGCTCGGTATTGTGACCCGTTTTCTGTTCCCCACTACTTTTGATGGGGAGCAGAAAGAAGGGGGTTAAATAGCTTTGAGCTATGAACAGCTGTGGAGAGCAGAAAGCATTGGTTTAAATGTCTGGGAGCTGAACCCAATAAAGCCCCTAAACAGTTGAGCTGTGTTGAACAAACTGCTGTTTAAAGGGGCTTAAAGCTCTAGGGACTGTTTAAAGCTCCAGGGACTGGGTGCCCAAGAAAGCCCCCTTAAATAGCTGAGCATGGGAGCAGTTTGCTCTATGTAACTCAGCTGTCTAAAGGGGGTATGTTGGTTCTGCTCCCAACCATTTAAACCACTGCTTTCTGCTCCCCACCAAAAGCTGGCTGCACAAGAAAGCTCCTTTAAACAGCTGAGCCATGGGAGCAGTTTGCTCTGTGTGGCTCAACTGTTTAAAGGGGCTTTCTTGGACAGTTCTGGCTGCCCAAGAAAGCCCTTTAAACTGCTCTGCATGAATCAGCTGTTTAAAAGGGACTTTCTTAGGCAGCTAGCCTCAGGCTTGGAGCCATTTAAATCCCTGCTTTCTGCTCCCTGTGGCTTTTTGCGGTGAGCCATTTAAACCAAGCAACTGAGGAGCGGGGAACTCCCTGCCACTAAGCTGTTTTTCATGAAGAGCAGAAAACAGGGGCTTAATCTCTGTTGCTCAGCTGTCTTTTTGTGAAGAGAGTTTAATTGGATGCAGTGTGGAGGGTGCAACCGCAAAAAGGCTTCTTTCAGAGGTGGAGCCACTACAAAATGGCTGCACAGGAGGCAGAACCACTCACACAGAAGAGGCCTAAGTGCAGGGAAAAAGAGAAATAATTATTTAAAATATACTGGGAAAGAGAGAGCAGCCGCTGCTGAAACAACATTATTTTAATATGTGCAACCGTACGTCACTCAAAAGACATTGCTATGATGGACAAGAATTACAAAGGGGCTTGCTGGAAATGTAAAAAAGAAGATGGCACCTTTTATCATATGTGGTGGACCTGCATCAAGACAAAAAGATATTGGAAAAATTCAAGATATTTTAAAAACTAAATTCCCGATGAAACCAGAGACTATGTTACTGGGAATCCTTCCAGGTAAAATAGACAGAACCTCACAAGACCTACTTTGATATATGTTGACAGCTGCCAGAATAATATTTGTAATGAAATGGAAGCCAGAAGACTGCCCTACGATAGAGATCTGGGAAGAAAAACTGGCTGAGTATAAAACATTGGCAAAGTTAACCAATTATATAAGCAAAAGACGATTGAATGAATTTCGGCAGAAATGTCAAGCTTATTACTCATGTTATGGGATTAATTAACTTATACTACCTAGAGTACTATTTCTTTTTCAAAACATTCCGGTACTTAACAATAACGCATTTATCAAAAATTCAGATAAGCTAACCTTAAATTTTATCTGGGGGGTGTAAGAAACCCAGAATAAAAGCATACTATTTGCAGGAGAAAGTCAAAAAGGGGGGGATTAGCAGTACCTATATGGCGTTTTTATTATCAGGCTGCGGCAATGACATGGCTCCGTGAATGGTTGCTGCTTAGAAATCAAAGGATATTATATCTAGAAGGCCATGATTTAATGGCTGGGTGGCATTATTTCTTAACCGAGGAAAAAATGAAATCGCATTCATACTTTCGACAACACCGAATAAGAGCCAGTCTGATAAAAATATGGAAAGAAATAAGAACGGCCTATTATGATAAAATACCAAGATGGGTTGCACCTCTGGAGACGATCTCCCTACCAACTCTGATGACAGACACCCGTGCTTTGAGTTACGATGTGTTCTTAAACAATGAGAACAAATTAAAATCACAAGAGATCCTACAAGCCAACCAGATTAAAATAACTTGGTGGGAAAGAACCCAATTAATATCTAAATATAATAAGGATATGCAACTGGGTATCAGCAAAAAACTTACAGATTTAGATAAAATATTACTGGGTCCAGAAACAAAAATGATAGGTAAAATATATTCCTTCCTATTAGAAAACAGATCTCAAGATAAAAATAAGAAAACACCTTTGACAAAATGGAGCGCAAACATCGGGAAAACTATTGACCCCCCAAAATGGGAAGGGATATGGACAAATGTGAGGCAACTAAAAGCAGTTTCACTAAAGGAAAACGTGTTTAAAATATGTTATCGGTGGTATTTAGCCCCAGCAAGGCTGGCCAGGTTTTATCCTAGATGTAACAATATGTGCTGGAAGTGTGAAACCCAAGTTGGTACGTTCTATCACGCCTGGTGGACGTGTGAAAAGGTAAAGAGTTATTGGAAAGAGGTACATCAGGTGATCACACAGGCAACAAAAATGCAAATACCACTAGACCCCGAAATATTTTTATTAAATATTCTACCTGAAAGCTGGAAAAAGAAAGATAAACATATTATGATAAATCTCTTAACGGCAGCCAGAATAGTTCTAGCTAGCTACTGGAAAAGAAGTGAAATCCCGGATAGGCTGGACTTTATTAACAAAGTAATTGAGGTAATAGAAATGGATAATCTTACACAGAAACTCCATGGGAGTACAAATGCAACGTTTTCAAACATGTGGTCTAATGTATATGACTGGATCGATAAGAATGTTTAACAATTATGTAAGGAAACAAATAGCAATGTACTGTGAGTATGTAGATATACCATACGGGCGTATACGTATATGTGAATATCTGACAGATTGATATAAGACAATTTGAACAGAATGATATAGGATCATTTTTAATTTAGGGGGGGTGATGGTGTTAGGGTGTTTATTGTGGTGGTGGTGCTCTTTTTATATGCTATATTTCAATAAAAATTTATATTAAAAAAACTGGCTGAGTATAAAACATTGGCAAAGTTAACCAATTATATAAGCAAAAGACGATTGAATGAATTTCGGCAGAAATGTCAAGCTTATTACTCATGTTATGGGATTAATTAACTTTTTTCTTTTTAGTTCTGGAATTATTTGAATATCACATTAAAGATTATGAAGATATTGATTAAAATTTCAATATTTTATTTTGTATTCCATTAATATGTAAATAGTCAGTAAGAATAAAATTCAGACAAAACAATTAAGACAATATTTAGGTTTTTAGTATAGAAATTTGTCCAACTGTTAAAGATATATTTTCTTTTATCATTAATATATTATTCCTATTTTTAGGAGAGTTTTTGTTTATTCCTTAAAGGGAGAATCTAACCCAAAATTCTGTAAAGTTTTTGCTTTATTAATTGTTTCTATATTTGAATTATGTAATACATTTGGTAATATATTTGATTTTACTTGTTGGATGTAACAATTCAATTCATAATATTTAACAAACTTGTGGAATCTATATTTCCCCCCTCCCCTTCTGTATCCCATTTTTTTCCCTTGAGAAAGTAATAAAAAATAATTTTTAAAAATATGTGCAACCAATTGGATCTCCAGTGGCCAATCAGAATCCTTGCTGGGTAAGAGCCCCCACCCACTTTCAAAAACTCTTGGTGGGCAGCAGGAAAGGTGTTGGCAACACCCTGGTGCCCATGAGCACCACGTTCTAAACTAGAACCGTATCAATTACACGTTCTCCATCCAATTAATAAGATAGCGGGTTTTTTAACAACTATTTTTAATGTACCTACAAATCCCTTGGTGTGAGTTGCCTTTTCAGAAGATGTATTTCTTCTTTTCTCACACACACAGAAGGAAATGCCTCTTCTGATGTGGTACCTGTTGTGACACATAAGCACATAATCTAAAACTGAAGACAATGCTTTTTCATCAGAATGGTTTATTTAAATGCATCTTTGTCATTTTAATTAATTATTTGATTAACTGATTAAAAATCATACGGTTATTTTTTTTAATCAAATGGCTGCCTTACTCAGAAGTAAATTCCATTGAGTTCAGAGGCACAATGAAGTAAGTAAACATAGAATGGCAACTTAAACTTGTTTCATTCCCAGTAAAAAGAGAGATGTGTACATCATGTACAATACTTTCACTTGCTGTGATTCAGGGCTCAGCATAGAAAACTGGAATAGTATATGTAAGATTGGACTAGACTCATTGTTATGTAAGTAATGTGTTAATATTTGTATTTTGCCCAATGCCGTTCCTGAGTGTGTGTTCTGTAATTTCTGTTAGGTGGTGTCAGATACAAGCCTGACCACTTGCTTGAGTGGCAGAATACATTGATAGTCCTTGGACTGCTATCTGGGGAATAAAGTGGCTAAAAGCAGACAGAGCGATACAGCTGGGCCAGTTGAAAAGTGTGCTTAATCAGTATACTCCAGAATACTCTGTTTCTGGCAGTGCTTAATCATTTCCTTCCCCACCCACGCATCTGATTGGTAAGACTGTATTTTATATTGCAGGTTTCCCTGTTCACATCTCCAGCTACTGGGTTATGCTGGATCCAGAACCACCTTAGGGGTATGCATAAGCACATGGAAGCCTGCTTCCATACACATATGGCTCCCAGTTCAATCAGCCAGACTGAATTTATATTCTCAATTTAGGTGGTTGGTTGCTTCACTGCTCGAGCCAGCAGATGCAAGGAGTGTTTATCCATGCTTTGATGAACCTGCCATGAAGGCTACTTTTAACATCAGTATTGTGCATCATCCAAGTTATGTAGCACTTTCTAATATGCCTGTTATAGGTAAGTAAGTAAACAAAGCTTCAAACAGCTACTGATGGTAATATTAGAGCTAGTTCTAGCAATAACAATAGTAATATACTTAGGAATTTTGTTGCTAGCGTAATTGGTATTGCAAGGGCGGGAAGAGTCCCAAGCACCTGATCACCGGGGGGTGGGGGTGGGGCTGAAGATCTATGGCTGGCATCTATGAATGGGAAAGCTTTGTTCAGCTTCATTGTTCGTCCTTTCATCTTCCTCTGATAACATTGCAAAGTGTTTTTCATTCCTCATCTTATTTTTCTTCACTATCCCTCTGAGTTGGAAACAGAACCTGTTTGACTTCCTTACTGGGTCCCCATACACCACCTACCTCCAAAGCACTGGGTCCCCATATACCACCTACCAGTTCTAGCTCCTAATTGGATTTTGGGCTTCACCTGGGATTTTAGGAATGCCTGGGTAATAGAAGCTCCTTCAGGAAGAATAGAAGCTTCTGCAGGAAGGGTTGTCCTTTTGTGAATATTTATTTATTCCCACATGGTTTCGTCTTCTCCTGAATGCACATTCAGGAGAAGACGAAACCATGTGGGAATAAATAAATACTGCTATAATTAAGAGTTGTGGAGAAGGGGAGGAGTTGTGGGATTTAGTTATCAAGCTGACAGTACTGCAGTAGGGTCTACTTTAAAAATAAAATGATTCATATTATTTACGTGGATAATTGATATTGAAATATGTCAGGCTAAAATAAACAATGCTTCTTAAATCATAGACAGTTTGCAGCACAGTATGAATTTTGGGTTTTTTTAAATAGAGAAGCCCAGACTAAGGCAACTCATTCAGATTCACTTGCTGAATAAACGTACATAAATGTGGTTAACTAATACTTCCATCTTGATAGAGCAAAATAATTTTTATATTTAATATTAGTACCTACTTGTATTTTATAGATGTTTCTGAATATAACAATGTGAATGAGAGCAAACTGAGTACATTAAGTAACTGGACGACATCGATTAATTGGACTGTTACAACATTTAAAACAACACCGCAAATGTCAACCTACATCACTGCCTTTGTGGTCTGTAACTTTGATTATGTCACCACAACTGTGAGGGGCAATGAGGTGAATAAGTTTGTTGAATTTGTAATTGACTTTACACATTTTCATTTGTGACTGTTTTATGTTCTCCAATACATTCTAATGTTAACTATAAAAAAGCAGGGGGTCCTCAAGTACTTGAAAGGGACTTTTTTTGTCTCCCTCTCTATTTCTTCTTTCGCTTTCTGGAAGCCCCCATATAATCTTCCCTTTTCCTTCTCGCTTTCTTACCCACCAGCCAACCCACCCTGCTCCCTTGTCTTCAGCTTTCCGTTCTTTCCTCCTCTGGCAACATTTCCTTGGGAAAAGTCTGGCCCGTGTGCCGGCTTGTGGGCTGGGCCAAGTTGCATGGTGGGGAACATGCATCCCCACACTATTCCTCTTTCACTTCTTCTGGCAGCTCCCATATACTCAGCTTTCATGGTTTCCTTCTCTCTTTCCCGCCCACCAACCAACCTACCTTTTATCTGCCCCCCAGTCTTTAGCTTAATTTATTTATTTATTTATTACATTTATACTCCTCATTTCTCCCTAATTTGGGAGCAGAGCAACTTACATCATTCTTCTCTCCTCTGCCATTTCATTCTCACAACAATCCTGTGTAACTGGCCCAAAGTCACCCAGCAAACTTCTATGGCACAAGTGAGGATTCGAACCTGGGTCTCCCAGATACTAGTCTGAAACTGTAACCACTATACCAAACTGGCTTCTGGGGGGGTGACTGTTGTTGAACAATAGCAAGCAGCTGGTCCTTGGTGAATCATGCCTGATGGTTGCAGTCAGGCCTGGTCCCAATGAATCCACCTTCAAAGGCCAAAAGAGACCTGGAAAGGGCCCTGCTCCCTTCTCTTAACTTTTGCTGACAGAAACCAAGGCTTGAAGGCTGGTAATACTGTTGTGGTTGCCTAGCTATGGCCACTGAGAATATTTGTTTCTTAAAGTTACAGACACTGCTTTTATTATTTGGCGTTGGGGGGTTAATTCCCCAATATAATTTTTTAAGATTTCAGACTTTTCTGCAAACCTTGGGCATTTGTCATGTTTGTAGAAAGATCTGCCTTGTCTGCTCATGGCTCCAGTCTCTGAATTTAAGTATCTGCATACCTGGCCATGTTGCAAGTTAGATGTATTGATTAAAAATTGTAATAACTTATTGTGAAATTGCAACCTCCCCCATACTAGGATTTGTATAAACATAGTATGACAGAACTTGCTGTGAATTTTCAATGGAGAATCATAAATGAGTTCATTGAGGGCTTTCTTTCCACATATCAGGAACTATAGCCTCTTTCCCAGATTGCACACATGATGGGTTATCCCATCTCAAAGTTAGTTTGACAGAAATCCCTTCTTCATTCCTTCTTGGAGCAAGCAAAGTGGCCTTGACATATAATACTACAGTACACTTCCATGGATAGAGCACACTGCAGGGGAGCCTTTCATTTTAAGGGTGTATACTGTACTGTTTCCATTCCACTTGGGACATGGATGATACACTGTAAATCAATTTTATCATGTCCTCTTAGAGCTAGCAGATTTTTAAAAGAAAGCATAATAAAATTCAGTAAGGGCAAAGGACCGTTGCCAATCTGCCTTTTAGTGTATCTTTTGAGAAACATGTTTGGTTCTTAGTACCTTCTTATATGATTCTCTGAATGTTTGTGCTGCAGAAGTGAGAAGTCCTTTCCATGAAGTGGCACTGATTTTGTTTTATATAGCTTGACCATTTGTGAGGGGTTGCATTACAAAATACAGTTATGGCTACTGGATGACTGAGTAACATAGAGATTAGAGCTGTGAAAGGATGACTGAGTAACATAGAGATTAGAGATAAACTACTAGTTGTATAAAGGCTTGAGGGAGGGAAGGTGGCATGGTGTAGCTTGATCTTGTTAGATCTTGGAAGCTAAGCAGGGTCGGTACTTGGAAGAGAGACTGTCAAGGAAGACTACAGAGGAAGGCAATGGCAACCCAGCTCTACTTACCTTGGCCCCTTGCTGGGGTCACCATAAGTTGGCTGCAACTTGATGGCATTTGGAATAGTTGTTATGGGGAGAAGGGATGGTGAGGAAAATCCCACCAGCTGTGATGGTGCCATTTATTGGCTCAAGGCTGGTGTGGTAATCCAGGCTTGTCTTGTCTAGGTGCAGGAACAAGTAAAGATAACCTCATTTATTCAATGATTTCTTTTAAGATGACACCAATTTTCAGATATAGCTTCTTTAACTTCTTCAAATATTTTACATCTGTGTTCACTGTGGAAAGTGTGAAGCTTGTACCCATGCTACCACTACTATTTTTAGAAAGGGAGTCTGAAGAACTGAGTAAAATTGAGATGATGAGAGATGAAGTTCTAAACCTGTTGGGGAAATTAAAAACCAGTAAGTCTCCAGGACCTGATGGCATACACCCAAGAGTTCTCTTGAGACCTCAGATGTGAGATTGACGATCTGCTATCCCACATATGTAACCTATCACTAAATTCAATCACTGTGCCAGAAGACTGGAGAGTAGCAAATGTTATACAGATTTTCAAAAGGGGTCCAGAGGGGAACCATGAAATTACAGGTTGGTTAGTGTAATATCTGTCCCATGTAAATTAGTAGAAACTGTAATCAAAGATAGAATTATTAGTCGTGTAGAGGAACAAAGTCTGCTGAGGGGAAAACAGCACAGCTTCTACAAAGGAAAGTCCCTAAATAATAGAAGATTAGATGTCAGATGGCACAGCACAGACACCCTTCTCTTTTCTTTTCAACTTGCCTATTTTGTTTGCTCAAGGTACAGATTTGCAAAGAATAAGGCAATTAGAACAAGGGTCTAAAATACAGCAAGTCACTGCTAAGTCCTTCCAGGTTGGTGACCTTCTGGTGGGAAACGTTTTCAAAGCAGAACGTTATTTCCAGAATATGCAGATCTTCGACGTGGTCTCTGTGCTTAACACCCATGGGATTCAGTGCACACGTGCTGGATCGATCGGTGCTGTAGCAAGCACTTTTAATGGATTTTTGCGCCCAGTCCCTCGGGCATGCGCAGGAACCCCACCGTGCATGCCCAGAGGGGTGGGCGCAGACATCCTGCAAGTTCCTTTCTTACCGCCGCGTTGAGTAGACCTCTTTTTCGTCGGTCAGATCAGTTCGCTTGTGGCTCTTCACCTTAGCTCTTCGGAATTATTTCCTTACTCTATTTTTCTTTTTTAGTTTTGTTCTTCAAAAAAGCTTTAAAATTTTTAAATTTTTTCATGAGGGGGAGTCTACCGATTACCTCAGACCTTCGGGCTACCCCCCCCAACGCTCCCTCTTCTTCGCTTCTTTTATGGAGAAGAAGTGGGGCTTTTTCAACAGGTGCAGGGGTTGCGGCAGCAAACTTGCTCCTCCCGACCGTCATACCCTCTGCATTTTTTGCCTCAGAAAGTCTCACCAGCCAGAGTCCTGTCGTCACTGTGCTCGTTTCTCCAATCAAATGTGAAAAAACCGTGCTGCGCGCCATAAAGTGGTGCTGTTTGAATCGGCCCTTACTCCTGCCTCAGCGATGGAGGAGAGACCTCCTACATTGACAGCTCCGGCATCGAGGCGTGCCTCCGATGTCGACAGCCTGACACCGAAGGCACAATCGTCTGCTTCCACGCCAGTCAAAAAGAAGGCTAAGGCAAGTATTTATTT
>NW_015169194.1:728040-729145 GCF_001447785.1 Gekko japonicus
GATACGGAAGCATCTGAGGCTCATACCTCTCCTGACCATAAATCTCCCAACCAGGATGCCACTGAGGACTTACTCATATCACCATCCGACAACCTTACATCGTATACAGATTTAGTCAAAAGAATGGCCCACTCTTTAAGAATACCTCCCCCCCACACTCCCAGTGACCGCTGTTCCCCACCAAGATGACAAAAAATCTCCAGGATCTCCAGCCAAACTGGCCTGGAGAAAAATTGCTTCCTGACCCTAAAGCGGTGATCAGCATTTCCCTGGGCATGTAAAAAAGGGCCACAAGAACTAAGCACTGATGCCACCCTTTCTGCCCTCCCTCTCATGATCTGCCTAAATTTACAGAATCAGCATTGCTGACAGATGGCCATCTAGATGGCCATGGGCAGCCAGTGCAGATCTTTCAGCACTTGGGTGACATCGAGGAATTTCAGACAGACAATATAATCTGGAAGAGGAATGGTTCCCAAACGTTTTCTGGTCTGTCATTTCAGACAGAACCGTTTTAGAACCAGTTCCCTACCAGAAAATATTTGTAATTTCACACACAAATGCTACTGTCCCGTTTAGGAAATGGGGCTGAAGCGTTTTACCTGTTAGAAACAAGAAGGGAAAATAACTGAACCTAACAATAAACTCCAGAACCAAACAAAGGTTAGTGAAAAGGAGGGCCAATATTCAAACCTTTCCATAAAAAAAGGTACATGTATTTATTGATAATAACAAATTTTAAAACATATATAGGGGCCCAATTACAACCAATGTATATAAAACATAACAATATCAAGGGCTTAAAAAGTTGACCTTACGCATTTCGGCCAAATAGGCCTTCCTCAGAGGTCATACATATGTGGCAAGATGGTTAATAATTATATTCACATAAACACAATCAGAAATATATACAAAGTATAGATTCAATAAGGACCATAAAGTAACTTGTTCAGAAGTAAAATCACCAGGCACAGGATAAATATGCACATAAGACCTTTAAAATGCAATCACTAGCCCGGTGATTATAAAATAAACTTATGGTCCAAAAATTTCCCACAGTATTCACAAGTAAAAAGCAGTGTGTCCACTTTTTTATGGAAAGGTT
>NW_015169194.1:730853-783875 GCF_001447785.1 Gekko japonicus
ATAACTTGTCAACAGGACACATCGGTCCAAATACCACAACAAGACTCCTCTGACTTCATAGGACTCAAATACGGAGGCATCTGAGGCTCATACCTCTCCTGACCATAAATCCCCCAACCAGGATGTCGCTGAGGACTTACCCGTATCCCCATCTGGCAACCTTATGTCATACACAGATTTGGTCAAAACAATGGCCCACTCTTTAGGCCTCTCTGTTGTCCAGCAACATCCGTAGGCAACAGAAGCGGTTTATGATATAGTTCAGCTTGATACCTCTTCCACCTTGGCATTGCCTATGTCTTCAGTTTTTCTGCAAACGGCGAAGACACCATGGCTAAAACCTCCGTCTGCCCCTGTGTCCACGAGACGACTGGACCACATGTACAGGGTCCAAGAGGCAGATGCCGAATTCCTCTTCTCGCACCCTCAGCCTAACTCGATGGTGATAACGTCTTCCTCCAAATCCAAGAGGACTCATTCCGCACCTTCTGACAAGGAAGGTAAGAAATTAGATGCCTTTGGCAGGCGCTTCTACTCCATGGGAGCGTTAGGAGTCAAGGCCACTAATTACCTGGCCTGTATGAACCGATATCAATATACTCTCTGGGAACGGTTCTCAGAACTTCTCAGCCACCTCCCAGATGACAGAGTCATACAAAAAGAAGGCATGGTGTTGGCAAAACAACAGCTCAACACTACTAAACATGTCCTCGAGGTGTCTTACAGAACTATGGCCTCTGCAATAGCTCTCAGAAGACATTCCTGGCTCCGCAACACTAATCTGCCAATAGATACCAGATCTTATGTGGAAGACCTTACCTTCGATGGCCTGGGGCTTTTCAATGCCACTACGGATTCTACTCTACAAGAGTTAGATAAAAGCATAAAGGCATCTCAAGCTCTAGGAGTCTCATCCTCTGCAAGACAACCAATACCGTCCACGCACCTGGTCGAGGTCCTGGCAGAGGCGTACCCCAACTCATCAGTCTCCAGACACACGATGGAGAACAAGACGGGTGGCCAAAAGCCCACCTTCCAGAAACCAAAATTCGGTTCCGGACAACAAGCTTCCCGCACCAAACAATCCAAACCCTCCAAACAGGTATATGACACCTAAGAAGATTGCTAATATGAATAGTAATATGTCAAACAAATGCTGGAAATGTAAAAAAGCAGAGGGCTCATTTTATCACATGTGGTGGACTTGTGAAAAAGCAAAAAAATACTGGGCTGAGATACATGCAGAAATGGAAAAAAATGTAAAATGTAAATTTAAAAAGGAACCGGAGATACTGCTTTTGTGGCTGAAAATGGAGGGAGTAAATATAGCAATTAGGACATTGATGTGGTATATGATCACAACGGCTAGAATATGATCACAACGGCTAGCTTTGCATTGCCAAAAACATTTTCCTCATGGCCACTCACATTCCCGGACACATGAACGTGCAGGCAGACCATCTAAGTCGAGCAGGACTCAGCCTTCACGAGTGGGGGATGAACCCAACATCCCTCCTCCCACTCTTCCACATGTGGGGAGCTCCCCAAGTCGACATCTTTGCCACCAGAAACAACAAAAGGTGTCCTCTGTTCTGCTGTTGAGGAGGCAGGGATCCACAATCTCTGGGAGATGGTCTCCTTTACCCTTGGTCCACGGGACTTCTTTACCTGTTCCCTCCCTTACCTCTGCTTCTGAGAGTGGTCTGCAAACTACTCAGAGATGCCGCGGATTGCATCTTACTAACACCATGGTGGCCGAGACAACCTTGGTTTTCAACAGTCCTTGAGCTATCACAAGGAATATACCATCAATTCCCTCTGGCTCAGGACCTTCTCCTCCTCCCCGACTCCCCTCTTCTCCATCACAACATACCACAGTTGAAACTGACGGCATGGAGAATAACATCACCGGCTTCTCCGCCCACGTAGCGAATGTCCTGTGGAATTCAAGGAAGCCTACTATGCGGAGGTCCTACGATTATAAATGGTGAAGGTTCTGTTCTTCCCTAGGTGATGATGCCCCTCGAGCCACCTCAGTGGGTCTCGAAAGAGTTTTTCGATTCCTGACTCGGGACTTTCCCATTCATCGTTGAGAGTTTATTTGGCCGCTCTTTCGGCCTACCATGTACCAGTTGACGGATGTACTTTTGTTTTCACATCCAATTGCAAAACGTTTTTTAAAAGGTTTATTGCATCTCTACCCTCCTGTCAAAACTCCAGTCGCTCCCTGGGACCTTCCTCTAGTTCTCCGCCAGCTCACGAGGAAGCCCTTTGAGCCGCTTGCAACATGCGACCTCAAACTTCTAGCATGGAAAACGGCCTTTTTAATTGCCATTACCTTGGCTAGACGAATGGGAGAAATATTAGCTTTCCGGCATGATACCCCTTACCTGTCCTTTCTGCCAGACGGAGTCCGCCTCGTCCCGGACATCTCCTTCCTGCCGAAGGTAGTGTCAGAGTTCCACCTGCAGGTGGAGGTCTTCCTCCCTGACTTCTTCCCAAATCCAACATCAGCGGAGAACAAATTATTATACACTTTAGATGTGAAGCGGGCTCTCCTGTTCTACCTCAATAGAACGCACCCAACTAGACGAGACTCACAACTATTTGTCTCATATGCTTCACCAAGGCTGGGTACTCGCATCACGGCTCAGCGCCTGTCAAAGTGGATTGTAGGTCTGATCCATCTATGTTACCTACTCGGTAAACAGCCATTACCTGTCCCTATCAGAGCTCATTCTACCAGGGCTGTCGCGACTTCCACTGCCTTCCTCCAGGGAGTGCCCTTGCCAGACATTTGTAAAGCCCCTACGTGGGCCACGCCTAATACCTTCATCAGACACTACGCCTTCGACGTCCGTACGAACACCAGTACCAGCATGGGACATCACATTCTATCTTCGGCTACGCGGTAAAAAACCTGCCAGCACCCTTCTCCAGGTAGGCTACTGTTCGCTAATCTCCCATGGGTGTGAAGCACAGAGACCATGTCGAAGATAAGCAGGTTGCTTACCAGTAACTGGTGATCTTTGAGTGGTCATCTGTGCATTCACACCATCCGCCCTCCTTTCCCGCTGCTGTCAGCTTCTACATTTTTAATACGGGTTGATTTGCGGCGGTTTGAAGGAACTGGTGGGATGTCTGCGCCCACCCCCACTGGGCATGCGCAGTGGGGTTCCTGGGCATGCCCGAGGGACTTGGTGCGAAAATCCATTAAAAGAGCTTGCTACAGCACTGATCGATCCAGCGCGTGCGCACTGAATCCCATTGGTGTGAATGCACAGATGACCACTCGAAGATCACCAGTTACTGGTAAGCAACCTGCTTTTGTCAGTGAAAGTAGGGTTCTTTTTTTTTTATGGCCCCCGTAGGGGATTTTTTATTTGCATTTACTAAAAACTACAACAAAATTAGGGAGGGAATCTACACACTATAGGAGAAAGAAAAGAAAACCCACTAAAAACCCAAGGGTTGGAGGTCACATACAGCTTGTAAAAAATTTGCTTAACAATAATAAAAAGCTTTCTTTAACATTGAGAGTGATCAATCATCATCATAGCTTGTAAAAACATCCCAACAAATCTGACTATATGAAGAGTAGTCCAGGAGAATTGCTATTTAACTTAGACACAAATTACAGAGAACAATGGCATCTCATTTAACCATTATTTTCCCCTCCACCATTAAAAGCAAATTAACAATAAGTCTCCCTCAGTAGATATTACACAATCTCATTTTCTGTTCCATTGCTGTTTCCCTCTTTCTTCTTCCCTGTGGCACCATCTGGCCATCTCAAAACAAAGTCCCTTCTCCTTTTTCAAGGACTGTTACGCTTAAATTCTTGCCTTCAATCATAGGGGTTGTTCCAATTTGCTTTTCACTGCCCGACTTGAAGAGAGTCTCGTCACCTTATTGCCTAGCAGACTTAATCAGGATATAACCATGGAGGATACTCCTTCGCTTTAAGCCTCGCTTATGGTCTGCATACAGGCCCTTCAAATTGCAAATGCCCATTTGACTCTCCTCTTCGATCAAAGTAGGGTTCTTGAGCACAATAACAATTTCCCTTCATTCTGATAGATACGGATTTGGGCTCAGAAAGACGCAATTATGAATGGATGTGCTGACTATGCCTTAAATATCACTGGACCAGTCTTTTCATTTATGGAAGGCTTTTTAAACATTACTTATCCTCTTTCAAAAACAGGCAAGTTGATCTGATTTTATTAAAAGCTATGTTCAAAAATGATTACAAAAATTGTGGGGGTATTTTAGAGTGCAAAAAATGCATCCTTGGAAATGCTGTTTTATCTTTTTGTTGCTTATTTTAGAACTTACAAAAGGTTTGCATAATAGCTGTGTGGTTTGTTATGGTGTCAGCCAGCAAGCGGTATCTTTCTGGGCAGTGTACGTATACTACCTCCAAGTAGATTATTACCTCCACAAGCTTACTAGTTAGTCCCTTAAATGTGCCCCAAAAAGTTTTGTTTATTTATTTATTTAGCTGCTGACTGGTTGTTCCTGGAATCTTTCTTATGTAGCAGTCTGTCACCTTTCTTTTTCTTACTTAAACATTTCACTTTTTACAATCACTTTCCTCTGAAACACTTTTAAAAATGTTTTGAAGCACATCTAATTCCTGTAGTCCTTTTCTCTTTCTGCATTATCTCACATGATAAGCGCCGTGCCATTGCCTATGCCTCAGTTCTCCCTCCTCTCTACCATATAACCAGCCTGTTCCTTTCCACTGGCTCCTTCCTTGCTCCATCAAGCATGCCATTCTTTTCCTAATTCTCAGACTGCCATGTTTTTACTCATTCTTCCTCTTCAGCTACCGTCTGCTTTCCCTTTTACCCTTTGCCTCCAAACTCCATGACCTTATTCACATCATCTCAACATTCTCTCTTTCTTTCTTGACCCTCCGCAATCTGGCTTCTATCTAATCCTCTGCACTCCACAAAAACTGCCGTCTGCAAAAACACTGATGATTTGCTGCCTTTGATACCAGTGATCATTCCTTCCTGCTTGATTTCTGTCCCATCCTAAGTTTTTGTAACTATTCTCAGCTGATTCTCTTCCGTTCTGACAACTTGTTCATTCAAAGTTTCTTCCTTATGGAAATTAAGCCCAAGTACCTGTAAGAAGGGCAGGGGTCTTTTGGGGCCAGAGCGCGCCAGAGTGCCACTCCGGGAGCCCAGGAGCTGGCAAAATGGCGATGGCAGCAAGCCCCGCCCCCAGCTCTTCCCGCGACAGCCTGTCGCCGGCCTTCCGGGGCCCACACTTTAGCGCTGCGGCCCCGGGGACGCCTGTCGCTGCCTTCTCGGGGCCCGCGCTGGAGCACTGCTGCCCAGAGGAGGCAAGGAGTGCCCTCCCCGCGACCTCCCTGGGCCAGCGCCGGAGCGCTGCTGCCCAGAGGAGGCCAGGAGAGCCCCCCGCCTCCCTGGGCCAGTGCCGAAGCGCTGCTGCCCAGAGGACGCCAGGAGAGCCCCCCCCGCTGCTTCCCTGGGTCAGCGCCGGAGCGCTGCTGCCCAGAGGAGGCCAGGAGAGCCCCCCGCCTCCCTGGGCCAGTGCCGAAGCGCTGCTGCCCAGAGGACGCCAGGAGAGCCCCCCCCGCTGCTTCCCTGGGTCAGCGCCGGAGCGCTGCTGCCCAGAGGAGGCCAGGAGAGCCCCCCGCCTCCCTGGGCCAGTGCCGAAGCGCTGCTGCCCAGAGGACGCCAGGAGAGCCCCCCCCGCTGCTTCCCTGGGTCAGCGCCGGAGCGCTGCTGCCCAGAGGAGGCCAGGAGAGCCCCCCGCCTCCCTGGGCCAGTGCCGAAGCGCTGCTGCCCAGAGGACGCCAGGAGAGCCCCCCCCGCTGCTTCCCTGGGTCAGCGCCGGAGCGCTGCTGCCCAGAGGAGGCCAGGAGAGCCCCCCGCCTCCCTTTCCTTCCTTCGTTCCTTCTCTCTACTCTTTCTCTCTCTCTTTCCTTCCTTCTTTCCTCCTCCTGCGGCCCAACTCTAGTGAGAACTCTAGTTCTTTCTTCGCTTCCCCCCCCCGTCTCCCCCTGCTAGGGAAGGGGAGGCTTTTGAAGATGCCTTCCCCCCCCTTTTGCTTCCCCTTCTGACATAACTTCTGGTGATGTCAGGGGGCGTTGCATATGCTAATGAGCTATTATGTTAATAGCCTAGTAGCTCGTTAGCATACTATATGCTAATGAGCTCCTGCAGCTCTTTTTCTACGAAAAGACCTCTGAAGAAGGGTGAATGGATCAAGTTTCCTCATGATGAATCAAACCATTGGTCTGTTGAATTCAGCCTTGTGTACTCATATTGGCAGAGGCTCTTCAGAGTTTCAGGCAGTCGTCTTTCACATCATCTAATACCTGATCCTGTTATCTGGAGATGCCTGGGATTGCAATAGGGACCTTCTACATGCAAACCAGACACTCTGCTACTGAGCCCCAGCCCTAACCCTGTGCATTCTTCCCTGTTTATCTCCATGTCCAACTCCATTCCTTTGTTTTCTCCCTTATGGCAAATTTTAAACTTCTCGGGGCAGGGGCTTGTAGTCAGTAGAACACCATGTGTATTGAGGGTACTGCATAAATAAATAATAAAATCCCATGAGCAAAAGCTCCCAGATTTTGGGATATGGTGGTCTAAGCCAAGAGTATATTAATATTGAAACTAAAGACACTTTTCCCCCCTTATGTTTAAACCAATTTAGATCTGATTGCGCTTCCTCATTTGGAAGCAGGTGCTATGGAAAACTGGGGGCTAATGACTTTCCAGGAAGAATTGTTACTATATTGCCCACAAGATAAATTCACAGGAAAAAAAACTATGATTCGCCAGACTGTTTGCCATGAAGTAGTCCACCAGGCATGTGGTAAAATGTTCAGTACTTTATTTATTTAAAGTATTTTTATCTTGTGCCTTTAACAACAAGAGAACAGTTCTAATGTTCTGTAGCCAATTGTTTTAACTAATGAAATGTAATAAAAATGAGTCCTGGCATAAGGCAAGAGAAGACAATCAAGTATTCTTGTAACATCATTCCGTTTCATAGAAGCACTGTGAACAATTTTAACAGACTTTCAGCAGATTTTTCACTGAAAAATGTAATTACATGTATTACATTTACTAATGAATGATATGGGTTTTTTTTTCTTTCTGGCAAACCATTAGATACTTTAGCCTTCCAGTGTTAAGAATAAGTTTTGCTTATCGGTACAGTGTTAGTTCTCCTGCCAACCTAGAAATTGCAAGTAGATAAATAGGTACCACTTCAGTGGGAAGGTAACAGCGTTCCATGTGCCTTGGTGTTTAATCCTGCCGGCCACATGACTATGGAAACGTCTTCGGACAGCGCTGGCTCTTCGGCTTTGAAACGGAGATGAGCACTGCAACCCTCGAGTCAGATTCGACTGGCTTTCGAGCAAGGGAACCTTTACCTTTACTTTACAGTGTTAGTTGTCTCCTTGCCCTTCTTGTCATAACAGCCCCCAACCTCATAACGAACCAAAGTATGGTGTTATGCATTTTTCTGTTGCTTCTATAAAAAAGAAAAAAGTACATATCTTGTCACATTATTAAAAAATGCTATTCTGAACACCACAAGCAGTAAACAGTTTTGTACAAAAGTGATTTTCACATATATGACCTTCATATAGCCACTATCATAAGACATTTGCACTGACAACTTCAGGTCCCAGATCCTGTAGGACAGTTGTCCTTAACCATTTTACTCACCCCAAATATACAGCTACAGCCTTCTAAGCCCATAATGAATTGCCTTGCTGGTTCAGACTGAGACCTGGGTTTCTGCTTCCAGTCGTGGTAAGACAGGTCTCCTGGCAGCTCACAAGCAGGCCATGAAGGTGATGGTTTCCCCTTCTTGCTTATCCCTGGCGGCCTTTATATCTTTCAATTTGCCTAACCCTTAAAAAAAAAGAGAGTCATATTGTATGTTAATGAATTCCATTACTTAATTATTAACCCTCTCTTCACCACTCCACTGAGGCACATACTAGTTTTATTTTGGGTGAATGCAGTGTACATGTATAGGTCTGATAAGCAATGTTCTTATGTGCTGGTTGGCAAAACAAGCCTGGTACAGAATTTTAACTTAGAAACTTTCATAAATAGTGTGACAAATGTAGACTAATTTGGCTAGTAAACTTGCATCTAATTTAATCTAACAAAGTTAGAGTCCAGTGGCACCTTTAAGTCCAACGAAGTTTTATTCAAAGTATGAGCTTTTGTGTGCAAGGCACACTTCCTCAGATGCCCACCTGGACCTAATTTAATCTGTTCAATTTAATGTCTTAAATGATTTTTACCCTCTTATTTTGCAACAGCAGCTGGGTCTTAAATCAGGTTAGGCAAATAGGCATAGAAAATAACCAGAAGGGGGAGGAAGAAAAAGGGATTAGAAGCGGGAGGGTAGCGTTTTAACATTTGCTTAGCTAGAGTCTGTTTTTGCTAAAGACATACAAAGAAGTAGTACTTAATGATAACTTATAAAATACTATCTATACACACACACACACACACACACACATATATATATAGACAAATTTAATGTTAGCATAGAAAACTATAATGACTGTACAAATCGTCAGACATATATCAGATTATGGTAAACTATAAACTGCCATATAATGTATAATATGCCAATGTCAGATGAAGCTATTTTCCTGTACTGTTTTATCATTGATTTGTCATTTTCATTTTGGTAAGTACAAGTTAAGTTAAACATGTTTTATGTCTAGAAAAAATATTAGAAATTATAAGTGTTTATAATTTCAGAAGGGCTGCATTACAAGTCTTGCTATGACATTCTTCATAAATAAGTGCCTCTTCTAAATTCAAATACAAGTAGTGGGAGAATTATGCACGGCTGTGTTATAAAAACATAGTCTCTTTCCTTTTAAATGCTGACTTTTACCTTTTGTGGCTTTTCTTCTTTTTTATATATAACTTTTTGTGGCTTTTCTAAAGGAGCATCTTCCAGCTACTAAATTCCCACCAACAGGAAGGTATTACAGCACTCCCTTTTTTATGCATATTAATTAAAATCTTGAATTAGTCTCTTGCCTATAGGATCATGACAATTGTTTGAAAGAATATGTTCTTCCTTTCCTATTTAAGTGGTTTGGAAACCTGGTTACCATGGATTGGTGGAATGACATATGGCTTAATGAGGGATTTGCCACTTACTTTGAATATCTGTGTTCATACTACATTGAACCCAATGTGCCTCTGGTAGGTGTGAATTTAAATTATTAGCATTTTTCGCATACTTACCCCCCTGTTATGTAATTTAGTTGTCACTCCCTTGAAATACGTGGAAGCTGTAAAGTGGTGTCTCCAATTTTTAGAAGGTCCTCTGTCGAAATATCCTGTATGGGCGGGCTCCTTCCTGCCCGTGAGGTTGGGCCTAATCCCCACTGTCAATTGGAGGGAGTATGAGGGGGTAGGTAGTACCTGCTGCTCCTCCCTCATGGCTCCTGTTACTGATTGCTTGTTCATGTTGTTGGGATCAGTGAAAGAATCAAGAGGCATCAGGTCCAGGAGATCAGTAGTGGGCCTCTTTCTGGGATATGGGTCTTAGCAACTGCTCAGCAATACCAGTTGTGAATGCTAGTGCTGGAGCTGTACTACTAATTTAGGATTAGACCCTAAATGACATAAATGTAGACATAGGGCCTCAGATTACTTTGCATTTGTAGTAATGCCAATGTTTCTTTTCTGTATCATTTTTTTAATAAAAGGCATTTGCACGGGACAGATGCAGTAGACTGGTTTATAGTGCTGTGCTTATCTGTAGTTATTTCAGTTTGATGAAAACTTATTTATAAGCCTAGCAACCCATACATTGAATTCATGGGATATCATGATATTTAATAGTCAGCCTGTTCCCATCTGCAAATACTTAAATCCATGGATCAGGGCCAGGGAGACAAGGGAAATCCTTCAACAAACTTGGGGGATTCCCCAGGTTTGCAAAAAAAATAATAATTTGAGAAGTTTAAAAACATGATGTGGTGTTACAGAACCTCAAAACAAAGGAACAAGTTGTCTGTGCGGGCACAGGCAATGTAAGGTTGCTGGCCATGGGGAGGGGAGGAGTCGTCAGGTGACCTTGTGCACCCTAATGCAGCTCATCCTTTTCCCCCTCTAGAGAACAGTGGGTCAGGAGAAGCAGTGAGAACTACTCCACCAAAGTGGTGGTGCTGCTGACAGGTGAAGAGGAGCAGAAGCCACTGCTGCCTGTCTTCAGCCTGCCAGGTGGGTGGGCAGGGGGAGGACCTTAGACCCACCACCTTCTCTCTCTGCCTAACCTATCTCATAGGGTTTTTGTTGTGAGGTTAAAATGGAGGAAAGGAGAATGTTGTTGTAAGCAGCTGCTTTAAGTTGGGAAGAAAAGTGGGGTATAAATATCTGAATAAATATCGGATTGGAGTTTGAATAAATAGATGAGCCCAAGGTGGTATAGCTGGGTCCTATAATAGTCTAGCTTGAGTGTATATGGTTTGTTGCAGGGTCTGATAGTCAGTGATGTTCTATTGTTATCTCTTTGGGGCCTCTCTTGTGATAGGGTATTTTGTATGTTTACCAGTTTTGTACAGTTCTGTACCAGTTCAGCCTTTAAACCTCCATGTCCCCGTACGCCCCTGGGCCCTGCCATTGACTCGGGGAGGGGAAGGGTGGTCTCAATTTTCTTGCCGCTTGCAAGCTACCCCAGCATCCTGCCACCTCTCCATCCCCACCCGGCCCCACAAATGGCGGGCTGCGTTGACTTGAGCCCTTCCTGCTTGTTGCAGGGTCTGATAGTCAGTGGTGTTCTATTGTTATCTCTTTGGGGCCTCTCTTGTGGTAGGGTATTTTGTATGTGTACCAGTTCTGTACTCCTTAGAGTACCTGTTTGAAAATCCTTCAGGTGTGAGTTACCGTTTAAGGAACTGGAGCAAATGTGGTTGTAATACAGTGTTCAGTTGTAGGCAGTAGAGAGGTAAAATTTCCAGAAATATTGAAGCCATGGGGAAAAAGTCCCCAGCCCATTCCCCCCCCCAGGGGAAAATGGAAGTTTGGGGGGAAATTTAAATATATGCAATACTTACTGTTGTATCAAATCTATATATCTAATAGCCAAGTTGCCCCCCTGGTGTGCGGATACTTATTTACGCACATTGGGGGCACCTGGAGGGGAGGGAGAGTTTTGTGCACATGTGGGGCGGTCCCCAGGTGTGCACAAAAATCTAAAAACGCGATAAAAATATTGGGGGATACTTAAATCCCCCCAAAAGCTTCGGAGCCTGGCGGGGGGCGGGAAGAGAGCCAAGGGGGGGAGATCGAGGGGGGGATGGGAGGTGGAGCAGATGGGGGGAACCGGCAGGATGGGGGAGAACTTACTTCCTGCTGCTGCTTCCTCCTCTGCTTCAGAAGTGTGGAGCTCTCCCCCCCCGCGAGTATCGCGGGTCCCGCCTCTTGTCTAAACTAAATTTTGTACTTTAACAATTTAAAAGCCGTTATTTATAACTTCCTTAGGATATAAAATTGCAATATTTGATATATTTATTGGATTTAAAAGATGTGCTTTAGTTTTCTACAGTCAGTCAAAATTGTAAATATACCCAGTATTTGAGATAAAACTGTAAGCTGACATACCGTCTGCTACGTTAGCACATGTACCTTAGTTCCAGCTAGATGCTGTCATCGTCTTTCTGTGGTTCACCTCTCAATGAAACTTCTGCCCCACCTCCTTCTGATATTTTTTCCTTCCAGCAAGGAATGGCAGTAAGCTACTTTCTGGGTATAGATGTCACAGTGGTTTGAGGGAGAGGTGCAAAGGTAAACCACAAGGGAAGGGTCAGATCCAAAGGACAACAGAAGGCAATGAAAGCCCTGCATGCTCCCCTCATGAAGTTTAGGTATCCTTCTAGGTGCAGAAATGCATCTTGGATTTAAGAACTGTATATGTCTACAGCATGCCCACCTTGTCTTTAAAAGAATTTCATTCTTTCTAAAAGAGAAAATATTTCATATGAATTTTTTCAGGATTCCCCAAAGTTTTTCCATCAGAAAAATTGAAGGAAAAAAGGCTTCGGGCTAAAAGCAACCTGTCACAATCTATCAGGCTGACTTAACTCACAAGATTATGGCTGTTGTGCAGGTTAAGCAAAGGAAGGGAGAACAATGTGAAAAGCTGCTTTGGGTCCTGATTAGGGAGAAAAGCAGGATATAAAATAAATAAATTGTTCCCTCTTGATCCGCTCTTCTGCAGCTTGGCTAATATCTTGCGACCTGAGTGTCTTGTCTACAGAGCTTCTGTGCTACCACTTAGCTGAATTAGTCTGATTAGCCTCTCAAATGGAGATTAAAATCAGAAAGTGATGGTCACGTTATTTGAAACATCCATTCTGCATTTTCAGGTAGATTATCAGGACTGAACCACAAGGGAGAGGGTTGACCAAAAGTGAATTATGTGTGAGCTCTATAACTCTGGGCATGCTGACTGGAATGGGTCATACAGACCACTTCATGTACAGTGGCTCTCAATTTGCTACACTAGGCTCAATTCAAGGATCAGCTTACCTGAAGGACTGCCTACTCCCATATGAACCTGCCTGACAGCTTCTGTCATCTTTGGAGGCTCTGCTTCAGGCTCTGCTTCAGGTGCCCCCATCATCTGAGGCTAGATTGGTAGCAACCCATGGGGCCTCAATTTTGGAACTTCATTCCTGGGGAGGTTCATCTGTCTCCCTCTGTTGCTGTCTTCTGCCAGTGGCTGAAGAATTTTTTGTTTGGTTTGGTGTTCCCCTCACTAACTCTTAGTAGCTGTTTGTGTGGGGATTTTTTGGTGTTTGTATTTTTATGTTTTATATTTTTATTTAATTGTTTTTATTATTTCAAATATATCTGTATTTTAAATGTATTTAATGACTGAAATGTTTTAATGCAGGGGTGTTAAACATGCAGCCCGGGGGCCGGATCAGGCCCCCGGAGGGCTTCTATCAGGCCCACAGTGGGACTGGCTGTCTTCTCCTGCTTCTTCCAGTTCTGTTGCTGCTGCGTCATCATAGGTTTGCAGCTTACAGATACACACCTGAACAGCATACTCAAGATTGCAACAGCACAGACATTTTGACGCCATAATCCAGAGCAAGAGGTGTCAGTTATTAGACACTGTTAAATGAACAAAATATTGTAAGAGTGCTAATGTTTTAAGCATGTTTTTATTTTAAGTAAAAAAAAAAACCTTTGTGTTCGTGTCCTTTATAAAGTTTATATCTCCACTACATGGCATGACATTTTATGGCACACATGGCCCAGCCCAACAAGGTCTCATTTATGTCAGATCCGGCCCTTGTAACAAATGAGTTCGACACCCTTGTTTTAATGTTTGCTGCCTTGCAGACCCTGGATTAGATGGAAAGGCAACACAGAAATATTTTAAATTAAAAAAAATAAAAGGGTAACTTGAAATATCTTTTGTTTTTAGGTAAATCTCAGTATTTTATGGTTATTTTCAGAACAAAGCCTTTACCCATAATGTTTTATTACCTATGCTGGACATGGATGCTGAAATGCCAGTTTGGTCTTTATCAGACAAAGAAGAAACAGAAGAAACAGTTTCATTATATGAACGATTTAATGAACACACATATCAGAAGGTAAGTACTAAGTTATTGTACAAGAATATTTACACATGAAAAGAAACAGCATTGAATTGTCACTGAAAATCACTGTGGCAATAATTTTATCACATGACACAAACTAAGGACCCTGGTGTTTCTGTTGAAATGAATGGTTGGCAGAGCCTTTATGACAAGGGGAACCTACATGCATATCAAAGCTCCATGGAGAGAGATAAATTAGTAATTAGGAGTAATATGTGGAAGCATGCTCCATTCAAATCAGTAGTTCTTGTTTCCATATTATGTGCACAAAGCTACCCATGTGATCATGTGTACACATAGATTGGTGCAAACTTGAAATTGTTGAATTACCTCTTGCCTTATACTTACAAAGGGGTCTGAAGAGGTACAGGCGCCATTCAGCAAGCACATGTCCTTAGCTTAATGTGATTAGAGAAGAGAGTCTCCAAGGCATTAGCATGATTGTAAGACAGGTTTGAGTCCTTTACAGAATTTCATAAGAGATGTTACAAGTGTCTTTTATTCTCTAGTACATCATTTATTAATGTTACAAAGGGAGCCATAGAATACAGATACTCATTGATGTGTCTTTTTCGTTGGATGCAAACAAGGAACATTCATATACTGTTATTAGTACATAAACATTCTTTTAGTGGTACACTGACCTTGCATTCCTGTTTGTCTGGTGTGTTAAAAAAAGAATTCCTTCTGTAGTTTTTGTCAAATATTTAGATATTCAGTTACCTAAATAATCAAAGCTTTTTATATGTGACTAAGGAAAACAGTTTTGAAGAACTAATGTGCAACATAATGAAGTAAGAGAAGCATATTTTGAATGTGAATGTCAATATTAACTGTTTTATATTTTCATAAGTACCATTTTTTCTTCCTTTTTAAATAATTCAGGGGGCTTCCATTGTCCGAATGCTTTCCAGCTTTGTAAGTGAAAAACTATTCATCAAAGCACTTAATGTAAGTTTGGTAAAATAAATGCACAAATAAAATTTCAGAAAAGTGACTAAGGATGGATTCATTTAAAAATGTGTGAATTGCTTAATGGTTTTTGTTTTATTGCAGTCATACATGAATGAGTTTTCATTTGCAAATGCCATCCAGGATGATCTTTGGAGTCACATTCAAAAGGTGATTAAAACATGTATTTTTTTTCTATCAGTCATTATAACAAATGGGACAGTGTCTACCCTAACAAGACTCACAGTATATGCCTGGCTGTTCTGTCAGCCTGGGCTCATAGGTCAGCATCATCTTTCTTCTCCATTGTCTTGCTTTGTTTCTGCTCATGTCTATGTGACTGTGTTTATTTAAATAGTCAGAGATAAAAGCTTCCACGTTAGGCTTCAGGTATTTGTCTAAGCAGTCTTTCCATGGGCCCTGTGCTGATAGCTGGGATATTGTTTCTCAGTCCTTGGCTTGCTCCTGTTTGACTCCAGTCCAGTGCCTTCCTTAGTTTCTTCAAGTGGGTAGCGGTGTTGGTCTGAAGCAGCAGAACAAAGTTTGAGTCCAGTGGCACCTTTAAGACCAACAGAGTTTTATTCAAGATATAAGCTTTCATGTGCAAGCACACTTCTTTAGATACAGTGAAACAAGATGTCCTCAACCATTACATAATGGGGAGGGGGTTAGTTGCTAGGAATGGCTAGTTAGAGTCAAGACGCATAAGTAAGTGGGCGATTATAGCTGAGATTGGATTAAAGCGGTTGGTAAGATCTGTGAATAGCAGTAAATTAGAAACAGATCTGAGAACTGAGTCCGAGTCCTGCGCACAACGGCTTATACCTTGAATAAAACTTTGTTAGTCTTAAAGCTTCCTTAGTTCCTGTTCTCATTCCCCCTTATGTTAACTGCTTAGTGTCTAATGATATGTTATGGTTTCTCTGTGCCCTTCCTAGGTTCATGCAGTTAGACATGTGTTGCAAGCTTGAGCTGGAAACTCAGTTTTCCCAGGTGTGTGGTGACCTTGTTTGGATCAGGTCCATGGGGCATGGGGAGAAGTAGCTTATGCTTTCTTCCCATGCCATTTTCTGAATCTAGAACTGTCATCAATGGGGACTCTGCATGTATCGATAGGGTTCAACTAAGTTTCCCCAGTGGGGCACATATTGACCCACTAGAGCTGTTTCCCAGTATGGCGGAGAGTATGAAGGGCTTTCTCTTTGGATTCTGTGATCCCAGTCCAAATTGGATCCACACACACCTGGGAATTGAATTCCCAACATGGAACTCCAGGCACGTATTAGATTGCACAGATCCGAGGAGGACCCGGGGAGAGCATAATACGTAGTAGTGATTTCCACTGTGCTTTGTCACCTGGATTGGACCGATACACCAGTCCCTGACTCCGGTTGCCTTCTAGCTGTTACATAGCTTGTTTCTTTTGGTCCTCCTATTGACATCTTTTCCAGAATGACTGTGCTTGCTGTAATGATGTTGTCTGCGTATCTGACTTGGGCAAGATCCTATTGTGGGAGTTCCCGCTGTCTCCATTGAGAGCTCCCTACTCTTGTCCTTCAGCCCCGAGCCTTCCCTGCCTTAAGCCAGCCTCAGAAATGTGGGTAGAGGGAACCTGGGGGCATGCTCCATCTAGTCCCTCTGTCCAAGTGGTTCTGCAGCACATACTCAGCAGACTCTACACATGCTCTCCTCCCCAGCCAGTGTTCAAGGTTCTTCTTTTACCCTACCAGCCTCCCGTTATGCCCTCCTTCCCCTTCCTTCCCTCTCCCCAATTGCAGCCTGTGCAAGCCCATTAAAGCCCATATGCTCATTCCATATACCTTCTCCCTGTCACCTCTTAGGGAGACCAATAATACAGCACCAGGCCTATCTGAAGCATTATCTGTCTTACTAGATAAAGAGGCAATTGTGGAGGTTCCTGTTGAGGTTAACTGGTGTGGTTAGTCCACTCACCATTAGTTAGCAGAGTACTTAAATAAAGCTACAAATGCAGGAGTGTCATTTTACCAGGTTACTCAGCTTACAAAACTACATGGAGCCACAGCTTACAAAGCTACACAGAGCCACCTTGCAAGTTTAGAAGAGAAATACTTCTCTCTTTATTTGAGAAGTACACTTTGGATAGGAAAGAGCAGAGATTGATAGATTACTAACTTACTAGCTAAAGGATGGAAGCAGATGGCGAGACGCCCATCTGCCTCATGGTGCCAAGAGAGGACCGCATATCCTTCTCTTGGTGTGTGCAGATAGAGAGCACGTCTTCATCCAGAATGAGAGAGAAGGAGAAGGGGAAATTGATCCCTGAGAGCACAATCTGCATATCAAAGAGGACAGTGGCAGAAGAGTAGATACAGGAAGAAAGGTCAGTTTGCCTATCTAGCTATCTAGTCTCTCTTGTCACTCAGTCCGGAGGTCTGAGACAGGGGACATCGCATCTGGAACTTTCAACAGTTCCAGAATCTCAGATGCGTGATGGTTTCTTTTCAGGCATGTTCCTAGTAGATATAAAATATGGTGTGGTCAGACCAATTTTATATCTCAGGAATCTGAATGTCTTTATGTCTGTTTAAAAGTTTCGCATATTATCCTTTCCTTCAGTTTTACAATTATTAAAGTCTAACTTCTGGTTTATTGTTATTGACTTGAAAGATGCCTACTTTCACATCTGTATTTGTGCTCAACATAGTAAATTCCTTCATTTTTCATGTGGGAAACAGGTGTTTCAGTATACTGTTTCACCCGTTGGTTTAGCCACTGCATCAAGGGTATTTATGAAGTGCCTAGCTCTTGTGGTTGCTTATTTTATTTATTTATTTATTACATTAGATTTGCTAGGCTGTCCTTACCTACAGGTGGAGCTGACCATTGCATGTATCACGGAGCTTCCGGTTTACGACGACACGCTGGCGGATGCATCTCCCGGACCTCCTGGGGATGTGATCTGCGCACCAGCGGATAGGAGGGGGTGTGACGGGTCACCACCACCCTGGAGCCTTGGCAAAAGGCTCCTAGCCATGGGGCCTTTGAGGGGCAACCTCTTCACCAGCATGATGCTGGGGAATTGAGGTGCTCCTCTGCCCCGACGGTCCTGCCGCTGAGTGTCTGTATGGATCTAGAGCCGCTGACCGGGACAAGCGTCGGAGATCGAGCATTTTAAACATGTTCTGAGTGAGGTCGTATGACCAACAATGAACAGTGAGTCGGGTTAAAGCGAAGACGGGAATATATAAAGAAAGCTCCCCCCAGGAACGACGAGAGAAGCGAGCGGGGGAGGGGCCCCTCCCATACACATGAACTAAACAACTGAATACTTAGAGGGGAGTGGAAGAAAAAGCGTTGAAATCTGTTTTGAGAGACTTACCAGAGTGCGGATAAGCGTATGGGCGTATTTCAGAGACTTTAGCAAGTTTTCATAAAAGTAAACAATCCATAAAGATGGCGGGGAAGAGGGCAGAGAAAGACAAACCAGTAAAAGTGAAACCAGCCAGCTTGAGCCCTCGACCGGAAGAGACCACCGAGCTTTCCAAAATGTTGGCAGAGCCCTTGCGCCCTCTGCTGGATCAGATGACTAACATTGAACAACAGCTGACAAATCTAAACCAGAATCTAGCAACTCAGCAGCTCCAACTGACTGAGACTTTAAAAATAACGGAGCAAATGGCTGAGAAGGTGAAGGAAATGGACGCCAATGCCAAAAAAGTTAAGAAAAAGGTGCAAAAGCTGGAAAAGAAACAAGTCTCTGAAGAATCACAACTTTTACAGCTGCAAATGGAGAAAGCAAATTTCGTCCTATGGTTTCAAGGGGTCCCAGAATTAAAAGACGAGAATCTAAAGCAACTCTTGAGTGAAGCATTAGCCCCAGTTACGGATTTGAAAGCGGAATATCTTGTAAACAAAATGGATGTGGTCTACAGAGCCTATTCCGTGTACATCAAGAAGAATAATCTGCCTGGGGAGATAGTGGTCAAATTCTCGAAGAGGCACGTGAGGGATTTAATCCTGAAAGCAACTACAGGAACACCCTTGAAAATCGGGGACAACATTATCAGGATTTTAAAAGACATCCCATTTGAAATAAGGCAAAAGAGGAAGAAATACAAAGACTTAATCCTTTTTCTACAAACAAATAGCATTGCCTACAGATGGCAAATTCCAGAAGACGTCAGTTTTAAAATACACAATAAAAATGAAAAGATTGACTCTGTCTTTAAAGCACGTGAGTTCCTGAGAGTGCAGCTGGGAGAGAAAGCCGAGGACGGCAAGGAAGAAGATGACAGCAAATTCAGTGGCGAATTGGACTTGGGGTCTTCCGATGAGGACTGTTTCCAATAAGGGAGCGGGTGCACCCAAACGTGCATATCAATTGAGGATTAGAAAAGATAAAACAAAGTGAAGGCTGAAGGACTCTGAATTGTGCCTTAAAATTCTGTTTTTATTATGGATGATGCTCTTGGGTTTCTCTTTGAGCAGTTATATTTATGGATAAAAAGATAAATAATTTAGCATAACCGACTATGTTCAAAGTAATACTAGCAATTTAAGATTAATACCTAAATAAGCTGTTGTTATGATCTCCTATTCTTGAGGTTTTAGTTATTAGTGGTTTTCTTTCCTTTCTCCCTAGATGTAGTTCCCCCTTCCTATTTTTTCATTGTAATTTTTAGTTTATTAAAAAATGCAATAAATGCCCCTCTGTTTGTAGTTTATTAAAAAAATGTAATAACTGCCCCTCTGCCCCCCCCAAAAAAAACAACAAAGACAATTGCATGTATCACTGTGGCTAGGTCGGGGCGAGACAGGTAGGTAGCCAGTTGCCTAACCTGGTACAGTTGGAGAAATGCCAGCCTGGCAACTTTTGCACCCTGGGTCGCCATAGACAAGAAGGAGCCCAAAGTCATGCCCAGGCTCTTGATGGTCTGTGCCAGTGATAGAGGCACACCCTCAAGAGTTGGGCGTTGACAACCCAACCGAGGCGCTCCTCCACCCAGCCAACAGGACCTTCATCTTACCTGGATTCAGTTTCAGCTGACTTTGTTTTAACCATCTCACCACAGCATCCAAACTCTCAGCTAAGTTCCTGGGAATGACAGTTGGCTGGCCGCCTATCAACAGAAATAGATGGGTGTCATCAACATATTGGTATTCTTGAGTATGTAGTCACTCTGACTACAGATGCTTCACTTATTGGTTGGGGTGCTCATTGTGAAGCACTTTCTGCCCAAGTGACATGGTCTCATCAGGAAAAACAGCTACATATTAATCTTTTAGCGTTACAGGCCGTTTGCCATGCCCTTAGCTGTTTTGCAGATATCCTTTGGAACTGCTCCATCTTAATCCAGACAGACAATATGGTTACGATGTTCTACTTGAACAAGCAAGGGGGAATGGGTTCCAGAATGTTAGGTGGCCGCAATGGTGTGGTCCATGGCACTGAAGCTCAGCACTTCCCTTCATGTTATCCATATTTCCCTTCATGTTATCCATATTTTGGGGATTATAAAGAAGTAAGCAGACAAAGCAAGACCAGGACACACTCTCATGAGTGGTCCATCAAGGACACTTACCTAGATCCAGTTTTTGCCCTATCTGGGCTCCTGGATGTGGACTTGTTTGTCACAGAGAAGAGCACAAAGGCTGCCAGGTTTTGTTCCTGGGCTGGGATAGGCCCAGCTTCTCTCAGGGATGCCTTTCAGATTTCTTGGAAAGGGGCCCTTTTTTATGCATTTACCCCTTTTCTGCTGCTCATCAGAGTCATAGAGAGGGTCAGGAGGGAAGGGAGGGATATGATTCTTATAGCTACTTTTTGGCCCCACCAGATTTGGTTTCCTCCCCTAATAAACGTGCCCCAGGGTCGGCATGTCCCTCTTCCTAAACAGCCAGGTTCTACATCATGATGTAGGTTGCCTCAATTTGATGGCATGGAGTCTCCAGATAGGGATCTAACCTTCCCACAAGAGGTTAGTGAGGTTCTCCTGCACTCACGCAAACCTGCTACTAGGAGGTCTTATATGTACAAATGGATCATTTTCCCCTTTGGAGTAATTTTCCCCTTACAAGCTATATTAGATTACCTACTAGGTTTGAGAACAAAAGGTTTGACCTTTTTGTCTCTTAAAGTGCACCTTGCAGCCATCTTCTGTTACTTCTTTGGAACTGAAGAGGAATCAGTTTTTTCTCACCATTTATATAAAAGGTTTCTCAAAGGCTTATTCAACCTTTTCTCTTCCCAGGACCCACTGGTTTCACAGTGGTCTCTTTTGGTAGTTTTGGGCCACCTAATGTTGAAACCATTTGGCCCTTGGCTGTGTGTTCATTGGCAGAACTTTCCATGAAAGTCTGTTTCTTGGTGGCCATTACTTTGTTTAGGAGAGTTAGTGAACTAGCGGCCTTAAGGGTGGACACCCCCCCCTGTTTTTAAAAGTTTGCCCTGAGATGGTAGTTCTCAGACCCAGCCTTCATTTTCTCCTGAAGGCTGTCTCTAGATTTCACTTATCCCAAGAAATGATTCTACCTGTGTTCTTCCCTTTGCCAAGTTCTGAAAATGAGAAAGTGTTGCATTCATTAGATATTAGAAGGCCTTTATTATTGTACTTTAAAAAGGACATTGGAGTTTCATAGAGACAAAGCACTTTTTGTGTGTTTTGCTGGCCCTAATACGGGTAAAAGTGCTTCACCCCAGACCCTGTCCCATTGGATTGTTTCTGCCATCAGAGAATACTGTGCCCAAGCTAAATTGCCTTGTCCCTTAAACATACATGCCCATTCGACCAGGGCAATGGCTTCCTCTGCAGCGTTCTTCGATGGAGTGCTGTTCACCGAAATCTGTCAGGCCGTCACGTGGTCTTTAGTGGACACCTTCATGTGCCACTATGCCTTGGACCTGCTGGCGAGACAAGAAGCACGAGTGGGCAAACCAGTTCTTCATTCTCTGTTCAAGTGAAGAGAGCATTTCCCACCACCTGGTGAATAGCTTGTTAGAATTCCCATGTGGGACTGCAAGAAGATCGATAATGAAAACAGGATTGCACTTACCTATAACTGTTGTTCATTGAGTATCTTCTGTGCAGGCACACATACCCTCCCTCCCTCCCGCCCGCCCTGTTGTATGCTTTCTTGCTTCAGCGGCAAAAGAGGAACTGAGGGTGGGGGCACTGCAACTCCAGAGCACGTGATCCCTGGGTGGGAAAAAGAGCTTCTGGCTCCGGCATACAGTGCCACCTGGAGGCTTTTAGCTATAAAACCTCTCTGTGGGCAGGCCTGCTCATGCACAGTCTCCATGTGTGCCTGCACAGAAAATACACGATGAACAACAGTTACAGGTAAGTGCAAACCTGTTTTCTTTGCAAAGAATGAAATGTCATCTGGTACTTAGGATCTGAAATCTCTGATACGGGAATAAATATAAAATATTTTTAAAATGAACAAAATTATTTCTAACCCAAAACATTTCTCCTAGATAGTAGATGAACAGACTAACCTCCAATTGCCAGCACCAATAAAAGTTATAATGGACTCTTGGACATGCCAGCCTGGCTTTCCATTCCTAACTGTAAATCTGTCCACTGGGAATATCAGCCAGGAGCAGTTTCATGATGAAAAAGACAAGAATGATACCAGTACTTCCAAGTATGCACAGTTTAGCTTATTTTTTTTTTGGGGGGGGGAAGCACTGAGATGCATCTTGTGTTTCAGAAATGTATTAGCTGTTTTACTTGTTTCCTGTCATATGAAACTGAAAGGCTACTTCTGGGTTGGTTCCAATTTTTGTTCATGCTTTCCTAGTTCCCCTTCTTAATATAGCACCTGTCACACAGGGCTTTTGTTCATGCAGGTCCCATTATCCCCAGCATAGCTGTTTTGATGGTCAGTGGTGACTCACTCCTCCTTTTATCACCAGTGGAAAAGCTAATTGGATCCAGGCCATTTCTAAATAGCAAAACAGGGTGACAGTTTGTGAGAATGGGTGATTCTGCATCTGGCATTCGCTCCATATTTTCTCAACTGCAGCTCAAAAATACATAAAGGTGGAATCTGCATTTGTCTTTCCCACCAGTGTCCCAGCCTTTTGACTCCGTCTTCAAAAAAGCTGTCTACATTTGGTGTCGTTTTCACACCTCAAGAGTGCTAGCATACTTTTGCACGTCCACATATGTTTATCATCCTTTGGGGCAGGTCCACTGTCATTGCACCTCTGCACTGCTTTAAAAGAATCTTCTCCAAACAGCATTCAAACAAGCATAGAGAAAGATGGCATCACAGCAGCATGAAAATGATTTTAAAATGCAAATGCAGATTTGGCTTCAAATACCTCGGGGCAATGCCATACTGAATGCAAAGTCACTCCTGAACAGCTATAAATCTATGCAGAAGGTACCATAAAACCCGACAATTAAAGAAAGTCAAAATGGCATGCAGTCTGGAAGGTACTATAAAATCTGATGATCAAAGGAAGTGAAAGTAGCATGCAATGCAGAGGGGAATTTCTGTTCCAACTTGTTTTTTGTAAAACAATGGAGGGAAAAGCCAATGCAGAATCAGCCAGGGATGGGGAGGGCTTGGGAATCTGGGAGGAATCCGCTGCTGCTAGAAGGGAAATACCACCTAGGACCTTCATTTTCAGAGACTAGAATAAGGAGCAGCTCAGTTTCTGTTCTTCAGGTCAATGACAGGGCAGCTAGAATGGTCAGGCCAAAGAGTGAGAATGAGAGCAGTGGTACAGCACTTAAGCTAAAATAATATGCATTTTTATAAGTTTGTCATTATCTAGATTCCTCTATGCAATGCCAGTGTTAATACCTTTCTGCATGCTGTGCTTATTTGCCAAAACGTAATTCTTGTGATGTGGGGATTCCTGCAAAACAAAGCAGAAAGAGTTCAGAGATTATGAGAACTCTGCCATAGCCTATAGCAAGGAAGCCTTACTTCATATTTGCATGGTCTGTAATGTATGACAAACACCAAAGAAGAAATGAAAAAGAGAATGAAAAAAGTTAGTGTTTGAACAGTTTATTTACATATTTCTTAACCTTCATTATCCACTTTTGTTTTTAATTAAGTAACACCTGGATTATACCGATTTCTTGGATAAGAAATGGAACTGTACAGCCTTTAGTATGGCTTGATAAGAAAAGCAGTAAGTATTTTTATTAAATTCAAGAAAGCCTCTACTGTTTGCAGCACAGAATCTAGAATGGATGTAACAAATATCAATTCAATTCAAAACCTTTATTGGCATGGATCAGAATCATAAACAGTCACCCTTCAGTTCATGGTAACAAATATCCTCAGTTCATATATTTCAGGCATGTATTATGTTAAACTATATCAAAGGTCCACAGATTTTGGTTGAGCTTAATAGCCAGTCATGTTTGTATTAGACAGTTATGAAATCCACTGCCTCTATGATAATGCAGAAATATTGTATGCATTTATCAAAACTGATTGATTTTCATGAGATTGAATGAAACACTATATTACCAAGATTGGATTATATGGAAAACCTTGCAGAGGGAGTTGGCTGAGTGCATATTTCCCTGTCTTCCTTTTTCCCAGCAGCAGTTGCTACTCATCTTGAAAATGGTATTTGTGTATTATTTCATGACAGAATTATTCTTTAGAAATGGAACATTTTCTACAGAAAACTAAAGAACTGGAAAGTTTCTCCCTGATACCATTGTTGCTCTGTGATGGTGTGCTGGCTGCTATTATAAGATAATGTAAGCTGATGGAAGATGTAAAAATGACCCATTTCCAAACCTGCTAATAACCAACATACCTTGCAAAAATGCTATTTTTCTGTGTAGTCTGGAGATACCCTAACAATTTTGCTATCTAAATATGATGGACCCCGGGCACTTCCCCACTATCAGGCAGGTTTTCCCATCAAAAATGTATTCCCAGCTGTGACTGAGCAGTCCCAAGTAGCATGGATTTAGTTATTGTTTTAAAAGTCTGTCTGTCCCACCCTGTCACGAAGATCTAATTGGTCTTTTAGCCCAGTCTAGGAACTTGATGGGATAAGCAAGAGCCCTGTTTTTCCCTTTCAAGTAGCACTTGAGACAATGTAACATTCAAACAGAAATAACTACTTTCTTTAACAGGCAGGGATTGAATAGGTGTAGTCGGGTTGGAAATGCTGAGGTAAAAATTGTTGTTAATACAGATTATACTTCTTTTAACAATCAAAACACTGTTATTGAAACTATTTTCATATATTCTTGGCTCTTAACAGTGAGAGTCGTATTTTAATTACAGTGCATTTTAATTACAGTTACAGTGTTTCTTCATATAGTTTCCTATGACTCTTCAGGTTTCCCGGAGATTATCTCTATTTGTGTACCTAAACTCTCCCCCTTTTGGAAACCACGGTTTATTTCAATATCCCAAGGTGTCTAAATCTGATTCCCTTCACAACAGACCAGGGGTCTCCTCAGAGCAAAACCCCCTGTGTAACTGGGCAGGAATTCTCCTCCTCCTCCTCAGAAGATATAACCCTTTTCTTTTGGCCTGAATGGGAGTTTCAGCATACTACCCAATCGCCCTCGCCAAAATCTCAATCCCAGTTCTGGTGTCTGTGTAAAACGGACTTCAGTTTAGGCTGACTCTTAGACGTTCAGTTTTGATACTGAATTCTTCCTCGGAATTGATAGAAAACAGTTGAGGCAAAGAGTTGTTTCCCTTCCCTCCAACGGCGAACCTGTCTGACTGACATAGGCCCCTGGCACACGGGACGGCTGAAACGCGGCTACTCAGAGCCGCTCCAAACTTGAGACGCCGCGGCGGGATCCCACGGATCCCCTAGCCGCGGCGCATCACTCCCCGGCACGATCAGATGCCGGGGAGGAAAAGTCCGAGGGGAGGGGGGAGGCTGCCGAACTGCGCATGCTCGGGCATGCGCAGTACGGCTGGGGGCCGGGATGCGGCGGCGCAAGGACGCGCCCGCCTGTTTGCTCCGCCCCAGTTCCGTCCCGCTCCCGGCCCAAATGGGCTTGTATGAACAGGGCCTCTGTCAGGCTCACTGACTCCAACTGACTCTGTTAGAAGCTGACTGACTGTCTGACTTCCGAGATCAACTGGCTGAAAGACTCCCCAAAAGACCATGCCCTCAGCACTCAGCTAATCATATAGTTCTCCTCAGCGGGCGCTGGCCACTGTGGAGGTAAAAAGCAAGAACTGACCCCCCCCCCTTATTTAGCATCCACCAGCAGTATTTAAGGAACAGGAAGTTATAATTCCAGAATATTACCCATGTTAACCTGTTTCAAGTAAGACCACAAATAGCCTATTACAAATTCTAAATGATCCTCCTGATGTGGTATGAAATGCTGCACACCAAACCAGACTATGGCTAGACCTTAGAAGTCTTTTATTTTGAATAAGACTTTTGTAGCACCTTAAAAACTAAAGCATTTATAATGGCATAATCTTAATTTAAACCAAAACAGCCTTTGTCAGCTGCATCTGATGGGCTCTGGTTCATACCACAATAAAAGTGTTGGTTTGGAGGGGGGGTGAGTAGTGTGTGTGTGTGTGTGTGTGTGTGTGCGCACGTGCTTGTGAGCCTGGAAGTTATGGTGACTTCTGGCGACCCCTCGTGGGGTTAAGATGTTTCAGAGAGGTGGCTTATATTACCTGCCTCTGCATTCTGGGCCTGGTATTCCTTAGAGGTTGTCCTTCCCAGTAATTGCCAGGATCGACCCTGCTTAGCTTCTAAGATCTGATGAGATCGGGCTTGCCTAGGCTATCCAGGTCAGGACAGAAAACTGTTAGTTTTTAAGGTGTTACAAAATTCTGCTATTAAGCTACAAGTGTGCCTTTCTGTCTTATGTTCCAACTTGTGGTCCATCTGTAGTGTTGTCTGGTTTGGTGCATTGGGATGGGAAAATTATTCAGGGCTGGGCTTTTGGATTTATTTGATTCATACATTACAACAATCAGATTTTAGTACTTTTACATTTAATCTTACATGGGTATGTACACTTTTGTAGAAGTAAACCACTGAATTCATGCTGTTTTTCCATGCTGCCTACAGAAGTATTTCCAGAAATGAAAATATCAGATTCAGAACATGACTGGATTATTTTAAACGTGAATATGACTGGTTACTATAGAGTTAACTATGACCAATCCAACTGGCGAACATTGGCCAAAATTCTTGAAAGTGACCCAAAGGTAAGATTGTATCTGAAACCTTAGGTAGGTGTCCACACATTGTGTCTGGGCTTGAGAGCCAATAAAATCCAATCCCACTCCAATGTTACTTGCAATACTAAATCTTAGACTGATCAGACCTTACACTAAATCTGCAGTCATGAGAACACTTTCCTGGGAGCAAGCCTTATTGAATAAAATGTGACTTATTTCTGAGAAGACCTGTTTAGGCTTGTTCCCTAACTGTGTTGTTAACTAAATAATCCTTTAAATATAAAGAATGCCATCCTCAGTAGAACACATGAAACTGCCTTATACTGAATCCTTATACACATGAAGCTGCCTTATACTTGGTCTATCAAGGTGAGTATTGTCTATTCAGACCAGTAGTCACTCTCTGTGGTCTCAGGTAGGAGTCTTTCACATCACCTGCAACCTGGTCCTTTAAGCTGGAGATGCTGAAGATTCAACATGGGGACTTCTGCGTGCCAAGCAGATGCTCTACCACTGAGCCGTGCCCCCTCTTTCAGTTCTCATCATCTTCAGTCTTACCTAAATTAATGAGCAAATGAAATAATTGTTGCTTTTAAACTAAATTTGATACTTTTGATCTGTTTGCGGTTCCATTTTTTGTAAGCAAGCTCAAATACTGTAGACTATAATGTACTTTTTTCTGATGAAGGAAATGTCTTGTATAAAATGTGAAGAAATATGGACCAATGCATAACTTGTCTCACACAGAGTGTACATTCTGAATACTGTTCAAGTCTGTTCGGGGAGTGTAGTGACATACTGCATCAAGTTATTGGACTCCTTTGACCAGTTAGATAACAGAAGGAATTTCAGGGGAAGGTGTGTGTTGATCTAACAGTACATAAGCATATATGTATTTGAGGATGTGTTTGTGAGTTTGACAGCATCCCAATTCCAAATGAGTAATCCGTCCATCCTAAATTATTTATTTATTTAGAATTTTCTAATCTTCCTCTTCAGAATCCTGCTTGAGGCAATTGATAAATAAAAACCACCGTATGAAACGCAAGCCATTTAAAAAAAGCAATTAAAATGTCAGATTTAAGCATAATTTCAGTTGAAGTATGAATGAGGTGCTTAACAAACTGTTGATAAATAATACCTTGAAATGAAGTAGGCATTTTAATTCATACAGAGTTGTTTAGATCTGCTAAAAGTACATGGATATTCTTTGCAGGCAGTTCCGGTGGTCAACAGGTTACAGTTGCTGGATGATGCCTTTGTACTGAAACGGTGAGCATGAATGTTTCAGACAGTTTTTACTGTATTTAAAAGTGTCAACAACATTATTTTCATGCCTGTTTCCACATTTTAAAAATGATAGTTTTTCCACCGTGCCTTCACCTTGGACAAACCTTGTTTGGGGAGTGCTTGTGACATACTGTATCAGATTAACCTTTGACCAGTTAAATTAACAAAAGGGCTTTCAGGGAAAAGTATATGTGGATTTACCAACAGTGCAGACCTGTGATAACTCCAGTCAGCATCCTGAGCGCTTTGGAATACCTTCAGCAGCCAGAGTGACTAGGGGACCCCTGGAGTCTGCTCTGTGCCTTGCTCTCTATGCTGGTATGAACTCTTGAATAGATGGAGTGGTAATATAATGCACAAGCATACACGTGCAGACACTGATAATGTTGGAGCAGCCTGCTGTGGTTGAAATATTTGACTGAAACATTTTTTTTCTACTGGTTTTGTTGAAAATAAAAGAATGCAGACAGGTGATTTGATTCACCAATAACATTGCGTGACTGAGCCTTGGGCTTACTACCTCCTCTTCTGCACCCCAATTCCGTTAGCTGCTGTTCAGGACAAACCATGGCTTTTTTATTATATCCAGTTCAACAAACTACAGTTTGTGCTTGCCCTCCAAAGCAGGATTGCTTCTTTGTTGTCTCTGAGCATCATGCTAATGGCACTTGAACCTGCACGTCAGTCTTATGATTCACAACTTCAAGAGCTGAACTAGAGAAGAGAGACAAACCAGGTAATTGTTGGTGTTTGTTTTGGTAAAGAAACACTGAAAAGCAGTTACCCCTTCAGGTGAGGTACAAGCTGACAAATAATGAACAACAAGTCAGTACCAAAACGAACATATAAACCTCACAACTATTTAAAGAATACTGTAATGTGTGTATAAATCAATTGCTTTTAAGGCTGGAAGCAGGTTGCTTGTGTGGTTTCTCAAATGCCTCTGCATTGATCAGTAAAAAAACTGGCATATTCTAAAAAAGAAAAAGTAATCTTAAAATTTCTGAGATCTGACAAGATGGGGCTAGCAAAATATTTAGAGTCCAATGGCAAAATATTCGTTATGAATTTTTCTCAGTCTCTGAATACCACGTGCACACAAAAGCTCATACCTTGAATAAACCTTTGTTGGTCTCAAAGGTGCCATTGGACTTTACACTTTTTCTATCAGTATATAATATAATATTTGAGTTTCAGGTCTCCCAGTTAAGACACTCTCCGACAACACACTTAAGCAGTGGTAGCTTATTGAGATATGCTTACTTTAGAAAACAGGCTCCATGTCAGAACTGAGGAAAAGGTGTGCAAAATCCCCTATTATAGATAATACAAAATACACCCCACACCTCTCACATATGTCACCATTCAGCCCCTACTGTTACTATGGCAACCCTGACAGATATACGGTGCCTTATCTATGTCCAGGCTTGGCAAAAGAGTCTCCAAGGCCAGCTCCCTTGGGAACTGGCAGTGGGGCACAATCTTAAGGAAAGTTATGGCTTCTACAAGCATCCACTCAAAATACCCATGCACTCCCCTCAGGAATTCCCTTCCCCCCTTAGTTATGGCAAGCAGTGAAGTAGAACAAGGTGAAATGAAAGCAAGGCTTGAGAGTGATCTCAGTAGCACAGATTTTTAATACATGTGTTAGCTTTACTTGAAAGGTTCAAACTTCTGGGATATGGTCATAAAGGTCATGTATAATGTATGTATTCACTGTAGTGAAGATTACATATGTGTGGCAGTAGAGATCTAGGATAGTGTGAGAACAGAAGGAATACTTAAATATTCGGTCTGTAATAATAGACTACTGGAATAAAAAATCAGTCAGGCATCAAAAAATGTGTTCAGTAAACGATCTAGAACATTTTCATGCATCTCACTTGCTTTAAATGAGCCTTGGCCCCGGTCACACGGGCCGGAAAACGCGGGGGTAGGCGTGGCTATTTGCGGCACCGCAATTAGACGCACGACAATGCGATTAGATGCATCGGCAGCAACCCACGGTTCCGGCCCTTGGCATGTGCGCTGCAACAAAGACGGGCAGAGGGAAAAGCCGCGCCGGCACGATCACACCGAGGGATTCCGGAGGCAGCCCGTGGCAAACCGTTTACTAGTACCTTCGAGGAGGTATTTTTTAATCATGCATTTTTGGCGCCATGCCACGGGTTGGCCACGGGTTCGCTCTGCTTGCCAGATGTTGTGGTGCAATCGTGCCCGGAAAATCTGCCATTCCATCATGGCTCTCCCGTGGCAAATTCGCCGTGTGACTGGGGCCCTAGTTAGATTTTTATGCATCCATTTTATGTAATATTAGTAGTGTAATATCTTTACAGAAAAGACAAAAAAGAAATTCTGGTTTTGAGGTCAAGTACCAACCGTAGTTTACTAGTTCAGAGACACATGTCATATAATGCCAGACGTTGATTTTGCATTACTAGTGAATTGACCCAGTATCTGAAGTTATAGATATGGAACATTTGGAGTAACAGCAAAAAATTGCCTTTATTAGCTAGTTTAGTTTTTCTCCAACTTAGGGAGCTCCACCAGTGCAGTCATCCCATATTACACATCACAACTTACAGTGCAATCATATACAGACTTACTTCAGACTAAACCCGTGGGGCATAGACTGGAGTAACTTTCCAGAGGATTACATTGTCATTCATGAAAGCCCATGGTGCGAGTTGTTCTTTATACTCCTTTGATTCTGCACACCAAACAGTTGCTTCCTATCCTATCTTTAGCTGGTTTTTTGCTCCTGTCCTCTTTCTGCTCCAGTTCTGAGCCCAGCCTACCTGTCCTGCCTTTTCCAGCCTCAGTCTGCTTCCTGACCCTGTTTCCAGCTCAGCTTCCTGTAAACTGCCTGTCTGGAATGTCACAATTCTGACTTTGCATTGTAAGCACATCTTTCTGTCTGTTGGACTGATCATGCTGAATCTTTCCTCCATCTGGCTGGTGACCCACAAGCAAATTAAAGGTAGAGTCATGTTTTCCCTGGTTGCAGGTTGTTATTTTAAAGTTATGCCGTGCCAGTGCACAATCATACGGAAAGATAATAAGGTAATTTTCCATTAAGATTTTCCACGGCAAACTCTTCAGGTGGAAAGCTGCTTCATGCAGTTTCCTGTGTTGTATTGCTTTAATGGAGTTTTATTTTCAAATTAATCCCTTATTTGTTTAATTTGAAATGTAGGTGTTCACTTAATTCTGGAATGTTTGAATTTTTGAGGCTCTTATTTTCTTTCTTTTCCCTATCAAAATTTGCAAATATTGGAACTATTGCAAAGGCACAGATCAATGTGGTAGCCATGTTAGTCTGCCGTAGCAGTAGGCAGGAGCAAGAGTCCAGCAGGACCTTAAAGACTAACAAAATTCGTGGCAGAGTATGAACTTTTGTGAGTCACTGCTCACTTCTTCAGATACAAAGGCACATTTAGGGTTCCATTTATTTTATGCTCATTCTGAAAACTTTAAAACAATAGATGAATGTTCTGAAACAAAGAATAGGAACCCAGTGGACCTGTCTGATTTCTGAGCATCTCTCCCCCCTCATTTTCAGTTCTTTGAGCAAGACTGACTGTGGCAATATATTGTAAAGCTCTTTTCAGCTGCAACAGACTGGCTGGTGGGAATTGAAAGGTTTTCATTTTGACTTATTTTGGGCAGGTCAGTGAGGGTAGGTAGATGTGATTTTTATAAAAGCCTGAGCTCTAGACTATGTCACCACAGTGAGGGCCTCTGACTCTAAAATCTTTCATTTTTCTCCTTTTGAGGATCTAAAAGTAACTCTGCAGTAACTCTGTTAGGGTCCTTCTGACAAGAACTGGAATGAAAATAAATAGGTAAAAGTTTAGAAAAGAAATGCAAGATTGTAAAAAATGTTGCATTCTTCCAAATCAAAATAGCAAGTAACAGTGTCTCCTCATCCTTAACAGCTATTCTTAATTTTATGCATAGTTTTTAATGTGTCCTCCTGTTTCTAAATGGATCTTCTTGCCAGGCTAGCAAACTCCTGTGCATAGCCTTGTATGCATTACTTCTCATTTGTAAATGGAAACCTCTAGGCTTGTAAAAGTGAAGGAAAAACCTGCAATTCATTTAGTGGATATTTTTTAGCTTTGTTGAAATGGAGTTCAGGAGCAGACTATTTAGTGGTTTATAGTTATTTTCATTTATTACTGTCTTTTCTTTTACCATTCTCTATTTACATAAAGCTTGATTTCTTTTAAATAGGTCTGGTCACACTGAAAATGATACTCCGCTATATTTAACTAAATACCTTGAAAAAGAAGATGAAATCTTAATTTGGAATGTGGTATTGGGAAAGCTAGAATTTACCAATGCAATGAATATTCTGAGTGATTATGAACTATATCCAGTTTTAAAGGTACATATATTCTTTTAGTTAATAAAACTTATACCAGTTATATGAGTGGCAATGATATGAGCAGCTTCCAGTGTTACATTGCCTTATTCAAGTTTCAAAAACGTGTGTAGAGAAGTGGCTAAAAGTGTGTTGTCCTTTGAAAAAGTCAGATGTGAATAAGTTTTGCAAAGCTCCCAGGGAACTGATTCCAGGATTTTCGTGCTCAATTGTAATTATTTGGGTCATCATAATAGCTGAATGGCAGTTTTCCAGCAATATCCGTATTCACATTTTCAGAACATAACTAGGGAGAACAAGCTGAGGGATTGCAGAGGAATCAAGGGGAAGGGGACAACCCTCCAAAATTCTCTCAGCTTTGGTGGCTTGAGCATGCTGACTTCTCCGCCTCCTTCCTTTTCTCCCCGTTTAACTCACTCTCAGCATTCACTGTGCCATTCTGAGCAGAGTTTCAGTTTTCTAAACCCATTGAATTTACTGGACTTGGAAGGATAGGGTAGATCTATTTAGGACTGTGCCGCCAGTCTCCTCTGGAACATTTTCAGTTCTCACCAGGTCATTTGTTGAGAGACTTCCTTTTTCTTTTTCTGGTTAATTTAAAAATTTTGTGTACTAGGGGAGCAGAATACATTTAAATAATTAATCTCAAAAAGCCATTTCTCTTTTTTCCCTCCAAAGAAATTCTTCTTAACGCGAATTTTCCCAATATATCATCGTTACGCAAATCTTCTTCGACAGGGTTTTGAAGTGTTGGCAGTTGACCATTATACCAAGTAAGTGCTTATAGATTTTAAAAGTGGACCAGCATGCCAATCCTTAAAAATACAGAATAGAACTAAATAAGTCTCACTAATGTGAGACTCACTTCCAAGCAATATGTTTAGTACTGAAGTGCATGTTTGAGGGATATTTTATATGAAAAAATATAAATAAGCACACATTTTAAGTTGAATATTGGTATGAAAATTATGTATTTACAAGGGGCGGACCCGCAATACGGGGGGGAGGAAGCTCCTCCACCTCCCATCCACCCCCCTCGGCTCTCTTCCCCCCCCGGCTCGGAAGCGAGGTCCGGGAGGCATCCATCTCTGCTCCTCCGTTCTTCCCTCACAACAACCCCAAGAGGTAGGCCGGGTTGAGCAAGAAAGTGTGTGACGCAGTACGGGCCGGTCCCGTGACGACAGGGAACCCATACCGCAACCTTCCCAGCAGCAGCAGCAAGCTGGGGCCACCGCCCTGTCTGCCCATGCTCAGAGTCACGTTCGGCGTCCCCGGGCGGTTCCGGGACCGAGGCGCCAAGTCCCTTGCCCCTCCCCGAGCCCGCCCCTTCAGTCTCGACTTGAGCAGCAGGAGAGCGGCCGCTTTCGCTTTCTGCGCCCGGCCGGCGAGATGGGAGGGACGCGTCACCACTGCTCCTTGGAGCTCCTGTGCTCTGGCTGCTGCTGCTGGAGGTGAAGGTGGGCGAGCGGGAGAGTGCCATGGGGCCGGGAAACGGGCAAGGGGCGGGGGCGTCTCTCGGAGCGGCTGTTCCCCCCCCCGCCCGGCTCCGAAGCGAGGTCCGGGAGTCTGCAGCTGCCCGGGCCTCACTGTTCCCCCGTGTGCACAAACCTCTCCCTGCCCCCCAAGTGCCCCTGAAGTGCGGATTTAGATATCCGCACAGAGGGGGCCAGTTCACTATTAGATATATAGATTATATTGTAAGGAGTTCAGGATGGTATATATGAATATTATTACTTTTATCATCTGATCCAATTGAATTATTTTGGCCTGAGACAAAGTGATTAGTTGAAAATTACTCAGTGAGCTTTATGTTTGAATGAGGATTTGAATCCTCATCTCCTCTAAGTCCAAAATTATTTATTTTAGATGAAAAAGTAGAAATAAGGCAAGTAGTTAATTGTGAAACCAGCATTATGGATGAAATTATTTTATATAAGACTTTTCAAAATCCTGAGGTATAAGTGGAGAGGGAACACTGTAATAGCATTAAAAAGTACATAACTATTCTTTTTTCATATGCTGCCACTTGACAGCAATAGCTACTGATACTAGGGGAATTTCAGACAGCCGATATGTTCCGTTTCAGGAACTGTTCAGTAACGGTTTCTGTCTGTCATTTCAGACAGAACCTTTTTAGTAACAGTTCCCTGACAGATTATATTTACTCTTTCAGACAGAAAAGCTTCTGGCTACGAAGCTTAGTCTATCAAGGACAGGTCCCATATGAGATATGGTCCAAGGAAATAAGGGCTAGTCCCTATATTAAAGGTAGCAACTCTAGAGAAGTATCTTAAAAACCAGGAAAATACACATATTAAGAAAACTTGTATACAACATCAGCAGGTTTGTAGAAACCTGTTGCTTAGTCTCAGGTGCTTCCATTGCATGACATTTTAAGATAAATGGTAGGACCACCCATGGGAACTAAGGTGTATGATTCTTTGAGAAACCTATTAATCAAGGCACATAATTATAAACTAGGGGCAGGGAACTTGTTGTACACATGCTGAACAGTGGCACAGCAGACCATTCTAGTCAGTATTCAGGGCCAGTCCCCTGCCCAAAGGACTGTGACAAACTCCATAGGTGCTGGGCACCCATTCGGGAACTCTGCTCACTTCCAGTAGAACCCTTCTCTCTCACCCTCAGTCCTTGTTTGCTGGCACACTATATCTTCACTGGTAGATATAGTCACAGACAATAGGTTGGGAACCTATAAAATCACAGAATTATAGCTTTGGAAATCAAAAGGTTATCTGCTCTAGCCATGTGCTGAAAGCAGGTCCATACACCACCTGTCCTGTCTCATTTCTTAAACAGATTATGAAAACCAGACTAGAACAGGTGAATTATGCCTCAGAAACCTCTTGATGAATTCCAGCAGTGTGTATGCACTGAATGCTGAAATACAAAATAGTTCGTGTGTTTCTTTTTGTAAACTTGTATTTATTTTCATTTTGGGTTTTGTTCCAAGAGATGCTATCGAAAGCCTCTTTAGAACAGCGTGTTTGCTTGGTTTCCACGACTGTTTAGACCTAGCTACTGAAATCTTCTCCAAGAGGATGGACAGCCCCAAGAACGAGTAAATACAATTTATACACCTACTTTTATATAAAGTTATAGTTAATGATTTGTTATATTATTTAGAAAATGTTTATGCCTCCTCTCACTCCAGGGAACCTGCCTGAAGCGGCTTACAAAACAAAACATAATAAAAACATAATACATTATAAGTTGTTAATTAAAACCTAGCATTATAAACTAAGCCAGAGCATAAAAACAGAAATCAATCAGGAGTTTAAAATAAATAGAACAGTTGTCAAGCTGTTTGTAAATGGAAACCTCCCTAATTAAAAGCCTGGGTAAAAGAAGTGTTTGGCCTGGGCAAGGGGCCCCTAGTGAAAAAGCTCTGTCTCTGTTTTCCACAGAGGGGCAGTATTGCTGCAAGGAGATCAGTGTAGGTTTCAGGTGAGGCTAATGGGGAAAGGCCTTCCCTGGGCAAGGGGCCCCTAGTGAAAAAGCCCTGTCTCTGTTTTCCACAGAGGGGCAGTATAAAGCACTTTCCATCCAAAAGGAGGCTGCTTCTTATCAGAGGCATAAAACTAATAACAGCCCCGGTCACACGGAGAATTTGCCGCGTGAAAGGCATGAATGTCAGGCGGATTTTCGGGGCGCGATCACACTGGAACATCTGGGAAGCGTAGCGCACCCGTGGCCAACCTGTGGCATCCCACCGAAGATGCGGAGTTAAAAAGTACCAAGGAAAGTGCACTAGTATCCGAAAAATGCGCAGCACAGGCAGGCATCGGATCGCGGGAGCACTAGTATCCCATGGCATCCAGCACCCGTCCACATCCCGTCGCAAACCGGATGTTTTTCGTAAGCGCACGCGCACAAAACTGAAAGTAGTGCTGCTCCGTGAAACTGCGCATTCGCACAAATGCGAAACGCTTGTGTGATCACGCTGCGCTGCTTCTTTGCCATGCTGCAGCATCGCCATGTGATCACCAGCTAACAGCCGAAGCATGGAGACTCGGGAAACCATGTGATCGGGCTACCGCGCTTTATTTTGCTCCGGGGCGAACAGCCACGCCTCCCCCCCACGTTATCTGGCCCATGTGACCGGGGCCAACATTTATCAGAACAAACAATATGATTAATGGGAACAAGATAGTACTCAAAGCACAGAAAGATGGGATAAGTTTTTAGATGTTCAGAATTGTGTTCAAGTGATGCAACAGACTATGTAACAGAATCCTTTTGTAAGGCTCTCTGTCTCTTGGGTTGGGTACATTAATTTCATAAAAGAAGAAGAAAGGAAGAATCATTGGTGGAAAATGTTGCTCTGTTTTACGGCTGAGATAGATTTACAGACCTGGCTAGGATAATCTATTTATTCATATTACCTAGGGAATGATAGAATATCACTTTGAGGTTTGATTACTATAGAGCCAGTTTGTTGTAGTGGTTAAGTGCACAGACTCTAATCTAGGAGAACCTGGTTTGATTCCCCACTCCTCCATTTGCAGCTGCTGGATGACCTTGGGCACGCCATAGTTTTGTCAGAGCTGTTCTGTCAAGGACAGTTCTGGAAACAGTTCTCTCAGCCCCACCTACCTCACAGGGTGTCTGTTGTGGGGAGGGGAAGGGAAAGGAGTTTGTAAGCCACTCTGAGACTCTGAGTGAAGGGTGGGGTATAAATCCAATCTCCTCTTCTTCTTCTGTAGTTGCTTGTGTCTGTGCTATGTGAGATTATAGAATTCCCATTTATATGGCCCTCTATGGAAAGTTCCATGGTGGACCCCTGGAGGTGACTATATTGATACTGCCATTACTGTGTATTTAATAGAAACGTTAATCTACTATTTTGATATTTTTGCCACGCTGCCATATTTACATCACTTTCTTCCCAGTTTGGTGTAGTGGTTAAGTGTGCGGACCCTAATCTGGGAGAACCAGGTTTGATTCCCCACTCCTCCACTTGCACCTGCTGATGTGACCTTGGGTCAGTCACAAGCTCTGGCACAGCTGTCCTTGAAAAAGAACAGTTTGTGTCAGAGTTCTCTCAGCCCCACCCACCTAACAGGGTGTCTGTTGTGGGGAGGGGAAGGGAGAGGAGTTTGTAAGCCGCTCTGAGACTCCAAGTGAAGGGCGGGGTATAAATCCAATCTCTTCTTCTTCTTCTTCTTCTTCTTCTTCTTCTTCTTCTTCTTCTTCTTCTTCTTCTTCTTCTTCTTCTTCTTCTTCATCATCATCATCATCATCATCATCATCATCATCAATGAGACATGTAAATCAGGGTCCTTAAAACTGATACATTTTATTTCTTTATGTAAATTGCTTTAATTCTGAAACAATGTGTTGTATTTTTCTGACCCTTGATATCATGTTCTATTTTACAGAGTTCCTCTTTGTATTAGCAGAACCATTTGTTGCTATGGTATTCGAATGGGTAGGGACAAAGAATGGGACTTCGCATGGAAAATGTACAGTAGTAATGATGTTGAAAAAAATGACAAATCGGCAATATTATCTGACCTGGCATGTACCCGTGAGCCATGGCTACTTCAAAGGTGAACATTATTATCAGTACATTAAAATATTAGAACTTGCCAAATTAAAGAGAAAAGCAGGTAATAAGTATACTTATCAATGTATATGTCCAGTTCTTGTCTGGTCAGGAAGTTTCTAAACACTTCATTTTGTGATCCTGTAATAATTATTGTTACTCTCTTGTTTACAAACAGGAAGATTTTATCTGGATTTTTTGGTCAAAATAAGTTTATTCTTAGTGATTGAATAATGAATTGAGGAGTGTGGACTGAAATGGGTAGCACAACTGGAAAAGAAAAATAATAACTACTGATCCATGAACTTTCCACTATCCACATTGTGGGTGGCTTGTGAAACAAGAAAAGGGCATCCTTTAGTGGATTCTACTGTTGACTAGATTCCTTTAAGAAATCAATATGGCTTTTTAAGACCTGGTTCTTCAGATAACATCAGTTTGCGTGTTATTGGGAATTCTTCCTTTTGCCACACTAATTTAGAATTTTCTCACTAATTATTCTTTGCCAAGATCCAATTGCAGTTAACTACAATATAAAAGCACAAGATGGATTCTTTCTAAATCATAAATAAATATTTGGTCATTGGCGCTTAACTAATAATTCTGATTGTCACTTGGAATTCTTGGACTAAAACTCAGTCCCACTGGAACAAAAAATGAAATTAAAGGTGATCCTAACAGGATCTGAGTGGAGTTTTATAAGGCCATCTTTTGATAACTGGCAGTTTCCCATGCACAGTCCTGGTTTCTTGAGGACTCAGCCACCACAGCGACTTTCAGCTGCAAGTTCACATGCCACAGAAGCCCGATTTGAACTGGGAACATGGTGCAAGGAGGGAGGGGATTCTACCTTCCCCCTGAGCCTTTCCCCCCACTTAAACTGGGCCTGGAAGGGCATTATTTGCCCCATGAGGGGACTGTATGTTCAAGATTCAGGGCATGTGCAGTGCCCCAATGGAACAATAATGCCTCCCAGGCCATTTCAGCTCTGGAAAATGGCATGAGACTAAAGCTTCTCCTCCCCCCACACTGTGGTCAAAATCCACATCAGGGCCTCTGGTGCATTGGAATGGAGCTCCCAAAGGGAAGCTGCAGCTATTGTGTGACTGCAATTCCCAATGGCGGCTATATGGATTAGAAATTTAGAGGGGGTCAGAAATTAAATATGAGATTTTTGGTAGCAGAAGCAGAAGCTACCAAAATCAGAATTCATTAATCAGATTTGCTGATTATGTGACAAAGCCACAGCCATGCAAAGTATGTTCCTATACATGAAGATTTTTACCATGTATTGTGAAATGTAGCAAGATTAAAGGATATTTAACTCCAGGGCTTTTTTCCCCGGGGGGAATGTTTTTTTAAATGTTTAAAAGTTCATGAGTTTTCAGTATACAGACTGAAAACTTCATTTCCCTCTGGAGAGTTCCAGCACCTCTTTTATTTTAAAGCCCTGTTTAACTCAGTAGTGTTTTATAAACTTTATTTTCTTGTATTATGAGTTTTATATATTAAATGCACTTCTCTACAGATTCTTGCAGTATACCCTCAACGATTCAATAATTTCGCCAGACCAGGTATCAGAAGTTATTGGTTCTGTGGCAGCAACTGAAGTTGGCTACCGGATAGCATGGAATTTTTTAACAGAAAATTGGTTGGTTTTAAGTAACAGGTATGGGAAGCATTGAAGCAACTTCATTTGCATTTTTAGTCCTAATGAACAGGGGGGAAATGTCACTTTTTTAGCAGCTGTTTTACTTTACTATTGATTATCAATAGAAAAAATAAGTAATTCAAACAGCAGTGGTCATTTTTACCAGTTAAGAGAAACAAGAAGTCTAAGAGGGGGACCTGCAAGGACTCACAGGGTGGAGCAATCCTTCGCTCTCTGCTTTGTCTCTCCTGCCCTCCCCCCACTGCTTTGCCAGGTCTGGCCTGCCTCCACCCACATGCTTTGGCTCTATATTCCCAGTATGCCTGCCTGGAATGGCAAGTGGTGGGGAGGTGGAGAAGCACTTAGGAGGAGATAAACTTGAACTGGCTCCAGCTTCCCCTTCTCACCTGTTCCTGGTAGCTGCCACCATATTTTCACAGACTGTTTTGGTTTGTTACAGCCTCCCAAAATGCAGACTGAGCTTCATTTGTGTGTGTGTGTGTGTGTGTGTGTGTGTGTGTGTGTGTGTGTGTGAGAGAGAGAGAGAGAGGTGTCTGTGCAAATGACACTATTAACTTGGAGGAATGTATTTCAAAATTATATTTCTAGAAATGTAGGGGTTCCTGTAGGTTTGCTGCACCCTATATTGGTTATTAGATGTAGGGATGTTTCCCAATTATTGATTTTTTAATCTGTTCTTCTTAGAGATAAAATAGGTATGATACAGGAAGTCTGTGATCAAATCTGCCAGGTTTTCCCTTTAAGGCAGCTTCAGGACCTTTGATTTTGATTTGGACAGTGGAACTGAGGAAAGGGAATTTAAATCTTTTGCTCTGAATTGTTGAATTGAATCTGAATTGTTCCCTGAAGCTGCTTTAAGTTCCTCAAGAGAGAGAAAAAATAAAGACACAATGCAGCTATTCTATTTTTTTCTTAGGATGACTTAGAGTGCATAGATCTGGATTAGGAAAATTGGACATGAGACAAGTTTGATCTCTCTCTACCCCTCCCCTCACTCGAAACAAAATTTGAGGGCCCTGAGATCTAGTCACAGGTCTCTGGTATCATCTTTATTCTGGCCTATAGTGTAATTTATGGATATATTTTTTCTTTTTCATGTCAGTCATGATGGCATACATTTAGCATCTAATCAAAATGTTTTCTCATACTTATGCATGCGCATAATACTTTCTGTTACAGGCATGGGAACGAACCATTACTTAGTTTCTTAGAAACTGCACAACATTTTATAACTACAGACTTACATATCCAAATGGTAAGTAGGTTAATAGAAACAGAATAATTACATATCTTGGAACAGTTGCCCACAGATGTGAAGAACTTGGGAAAAATCTAGGTGTGAATGTGTCTGAAATTAATTCTAATATTCAACTGGATGTTATGTCCATCAGAAGGCATATACAGGCAAGGTAAGAACCTTCCCAAGTATGGGGGGGAAATGTTAATTGTTAAACTAAAAAAAGAAGAAGAACAGCAACAATATGGACACTGTGGGGCCAGGGGGGAGATTCTGAGTTACCTTCTGGACTGAAGAATGTCCAATCCCCGACTGTGGCCTCTGTCATATGGATTCTTTAAACCCCAACTGCCTACAATCAGATAAAAAGGGGGATTAAAGGGTTGGTAGCATATAAGATACACATCCCTAAAAATATTTTATTTGGGAACCTGCTAGACCAAGACTAATTATTTATGAGGTAAGCAGAAATTGCTTCTTCATAGTTATCTGAGTGGACAGACAAGACACAAATGTAGATGAACAGCATAGGTTATTTAACAGAAACTGAAGTATTTAATATGGTATGGTCTTGTGTGGTAACGTTTCAGTATTATAAAGTGAACTGCTTGTCAGCTTTACCCCTATAGGTTACAAGCTTCCCCAGTGAGAGTAACTACTTTGTAATTGAGTCTCTGTTAATGTAAATAAACCCTGAGAGGAGATGTGATTCCCCTTTTTCTTAACAGGTTACCTCAACAGCTTCAAGGCTGCTCTTTTACTACACAGAGCTCTTGTTCACAGAACCTGCATGTGTAAGTTAGGAGTGAGGGCCCTCAACAGGATGCTTATTTGCTTCACTGAAACAAGCTTTCTTCCCTAAGCTGACCCCAAGCCTAACTAAAATCCAAATAAAAGCCCCGCTAAATTGAAACTCTTATCCAGAGCCAGAAAAATTCCCTGTCCAAGGGAAAAAAAACCTTTCCCCCTCCTCTCTTAAGCTGAGCTTACTCACTCCACTCCTCCAGTGGAGTTCCGTGGGCACTGATAGTTTGACAATCACCTGGATTTACTGCCCTGGAAGAGAGGTGGGACTTTGGGGGATGGTTGCCACAGCCCCCTTTGCCTTTCTGAAGCACTCTGATGAGAATGGAGTGCTAAGGACAGGTGAGAATCAGTTAATGTCTACAGTTGTGGGGATATCAGATGACACGCTTGAGACTGGGGGTGCTGTTGTCCTATGTGGCAAACCAGATAGGGTTGCCAGTTCCCAGGTGGGAGTGGGGGATCCCCCAATTTCATGGGCTTCTGCCTGCCATTGGCCAGCTGGCCAGCAGGGGGAAGCCCCACCCCCAACAGTCACGACCCCGCACGATGTCCTTGACATGATGACGTCATGTGGAAGCGATGTCATTACACCGGAGGTGTCACAGAGCGACACTCTGGTTTTTGGGCAAAACTCTATAGGTTGAGCCCAATTTTACCAGAGAGTTTGCCCCCAAACCAGAGCGTTGCTGTGACACCTCCAGCATGATGACATCACTTCTGTGTGACGCCATCATGTTGGGGACATTACATGCGGTGATGTCGCCCCACCCCCCATCTCCCAGAAAATTCCCTCCCACCCTCTACCAGCACCAGTTGCTGAATAAACAGTTTCCAGGGTCTATAGGAATCTCTGTGTGCTTCAGGGAAGATTCCTCCCAAAACTCTTTGTTGGAATTATTTTCCAGTAGTTAGCAGAGTGCTCAAGGCTATAACCCAGCAGAGCCCATCTGGTCAGTGTGTGTGCTGCAGGAACAAAGTTACATGGAGCCTCTTTATCTTTGCAATCTAATGAGAGTCCTTTATTATATGGAACTCCATTCTAGACAGGATAGAGATAGATTTCTAATCTAGTCTAACATGACCTGCTGTCATGCTGCCAAGATGGAGAAGTCTGGCAAAGTGGGGAGAGTCAAAGTGGAAGGAAGGAAGTTTTCCCTAAGAGTAAGAATCTACACATCAAAGGGATAGCATCAGAAGAGAAGGAAAAGATATTTAGTGTCCTAGCCGATCTATTTCTCTGACTCTTTTGTAGCCCCCCCCCCCCCGAAGTCTGAGGCTAAAAGACAGCGTAATGTCCTTCACTTCCAACACTCTTTGGGTCAGGTTTCTCCTGTTGACTCTTTGGTTTAGGAAGCAACTAAAAAGCCCCAAGGAAGCATATCTGTTCAGCATTCTTCATTGCTGGTCCTTGTGCTTTGTGTCTTCTTTCTGCTTTTTGACCCTGGCTCCTGACATGTGGTTTTACAAAGTCTTGGCTTCTGACCTCCTAGTTAGACTTCCAGTTTTCTTAGAAACTGTGGCTCCTGGTTCTTGTCTTGGCTTTTGCTCTTTACTCCATTTGAGACTCCTGATTCCTGGTCTTAGGTTCTGCTTCACTGCTGCCCATGACCCTGACACCTAAAAAGGAAAAAAAAAGGGGGGGACAGATTGTCTCAATCAGACTTTTAATGTTTTTTGTATCCTAGAGGGAAGGCAATTAGGCCAGGCTGCCCCATATTCCAAATGCTTAATTGCATCTAATCTAGGATGCTGTCCACTGTTAATATTTATGGCATTTGTATGCAACTTTTTCCCCTTAAAAGACCTAAAGCAGCCCACAGACACTTACCAAAATGCAAATCACCAAGTTAAGTAACACAATTAAAAAAAAACAAGTAGATCCTGGTTGGGTCCTGTTGCACAAGGCTGCTTCACACCAGGCCTGAAGCTGCAAGGCACAGGACAAGGGACAAGAGTCCTTGGCTCTTACTCAAGAGCACTTGCTTCTGATACCACCCAGGTTTTAAGTACCTGTGTTACCCAAAGGAAGTGTCTCTGATATTAATTGGGAGAATTAATGTAATTGGAGACAAGCGAGAGGGGGTAACTAGGGGGTCTCCAGCAATGCTTACAGGGATGGTTCCCTGAGAACTCTCAAAGAAACCAGACTCAAGTACAACAGGAAAGCTGTTTTATTACAAAAGAATAAGAGTATGGCATACATACAGAGCACACGGGGGACACACACAAACTATCTAAGAAAGAAAAGGAAATAGTGGGGAAGGATTTGGAGAGGGCAGTATTTACCAGGTCCTGGAGATCAAGGTCTGCAGAAGATGGCGAGGGAAGTGGCCAGTGTTTCCTGGAGAGATGCAAGAAGCCCACAGAAAGTGGGGGTGTAATGTTAGTGCTGAGAACATCCACACACTGCATGGAGCAGAGTATGTCCAGTTATAGGAAAAAATGATCATCAGGCGGTCTGATGTATGTGTGTCCCTAACACAATACCTTGATTGGATTTCCCAGGGTGAACAAAGACCTGGGGAAACCTGTGACAGTTTGCATGAATTGGATGCCTGGTGGATTTGTCTGATGTAATCTGAAAGTGTTAATGTTCTCTGATGACCCTTAAGTACAGGATGGGAGAGGCTATCGGGTTATATGAATAGCTTATTAATCAAGGTAAATGGGCGAGGGGAAGCACAACCAGATGTGACGAGGTCGCATCAAGGTGGGGTATTGCCTTCCTGAGAAGCCCATTGTTGAGATTAAGTATTTTTTTAGGGTGGAGGGGAGAGCTATTAGCAAGTCAGTACCCTAAATCACCTTCGCAAAATAGTTTCCCAGGCTTGTCTCTGCCCAGCATCCATTTTGTTTGATTCCAGCTCCATTTTTGTTCCACTTCCAGGCCAGGCTGTACAGTACGCACATAATTTGGGGGGTGATATTGAAAGAGTGGCGTCTACTTTCAAACTACCCTTCCGCAGGAGGGGTCTGGCTGATAACACCTACAAGGAGAAGAAGACAAACTTAGCCCAGATGAAACTCAGTTTCCTAACACACACCCCCCCCCCGAATTGTCTTTGGTCCTGTTCAGGCTTTAATACCCAGAAGGAGAGGATAACCAACTGATCAGAGCAGCTGCTGCCAGTTCTGACCATTCTGAAACTAAAAGGAATGCATCTAGTGATGTGCAAATGAAAGGCACTGATGGTGGCAGATCTTCTCTGCTTTCCCTTCAACACAATAACTGTTTCCAATTCTGGGAAAGATTCTTGGGGTTGCAAGACCCATGTGGAGTAATAGCTACATTGGTTAGTGGGCAGTGAGGAAGGGAAAGGGGACGAAATCACCCTTCTTGCATCTTCTGTTAGCACAAGCATGTTGCCGGATCCAACCCAGAGTCTGCAGGAGAGGGGGATTAACAGCAATTGCAGTCATAATTTGGTATGGAGAAAATTAATGTGAATTTATGTCATCTGGTCTTGAGTCATTCCTCAATGTTGTCCTTCCACGAAGAACAAGAATATAGGACTTGGGACTGGGCAGTAAGTATGCAGGATAGTAATCACAACTGTAGGGGAAAAGTGCACCTGAACAAAAGTGATAATGCGCCTTTGAATAACTTACTGTATTTATTATTGATTTTAGGTCCAGGTTTTTTTAAACAATACACTTACAGAAGAAGAAAGAATAGTTCCCAATGACATACTGCTGACAGCAAAATCTAAAAATAAAGAAAGGAAAAAAGCAATAACCAAAACTATCAAGTGGCTACAGAAAAAAATAGATGGCTAAAACTTGAGAACTCTTCCAAGTGTGTATTTTCCTCCAGTGTACGGGTTGCTGGACTCTAAAACTTTAAAAAGTAACACACTATTGTATAAAAAGAAATATCAATTCATGTTTCTAATGAAGAATGCTGCCTATGAGTGCAAATTAGACCATTCTCATTGCAAATGGAAGAATCAAATGAGAAAGATATTTACATCTTAGCAAAATCCTTCTTTTGTGAGAATGCACTTTTAAGAGCTGGCCTAAACAGAAGCAAAAGGAACATCTTGACACTGTACTGGCTGAATGAAGCAAACTTTAGTACTTGAAATACACGTCCAGAAAGCAGAAGAAACAAATGTACTCTCTGTTCTGTGGCTGATATGCTGTATGTGCAGCTTTGGGACTAAATATTCATTTTTCTTAATTCAGCTTTTTAACTTATGAAATGGAGATGATGGTGGTAATATCTAAATCACACATAACTATGATACTGTACCACATAACGTTTTCCTTACGATATGAGCAAGCAGTGCTCTGTAGAAATACAGTGCTCTTTATTTTACACTACAGTATTCTATATCAGATTTCTTTAAATCACTTTGGGGGAAAATCTGTACAAATTACTAGTGCTAAGAGTCTGTTGTTAGGCCTGTTAAACAGGTATAGAATGAGCAGACCATTAGTGTTACAGCAAGATCATTTGTTTATGAAATGCAGATGTGTTTCTTTGCATATATCCAGTGTTGTCGGATCTCAGAAGCTAGGTAGGGTTCGCCCTGGTTAGTATTTGGGTGGGAGACCATCAAGGAATATCAGGGTCATGGTGTTGGAAGCAGGCAGTGGCAAGCCACCTCTGAACGTCTCTTTCCTTGAAAACCCTGCAGGGTCGCCGTAAGTCATCTGTGACTTGATGGCAACAACAGCAACAAGAAAGTGAAACTGCACTGTTAAAGCCTTCGTATTCTAATTTAACAGATTGCTGGGAAATTAAAAAAAACTTGCAACAAAGAAAAATACAAAAGCCAAAACATGGAATTGCAATACAGTATTATAAAAACAATTATAAGCAGTGAAAATCTTGTAGTTAACCTGGTTTAGCATATACGGGAAACCAGAGCCCCCCCTGTGTCATTCGCAAGTTTGCGTTCCACCACCACCACGGCATGAAGGGAACCCTTTGGGTAGAAGGAGTTCATAAACGTCATTAACACAGGACAATTAAATTAGCTGTCATAAGTGCCTTGCCTTCCTGAGGGTGGTTATGGCAAGCTAGAGATCAGAATTTTTTTTGTTACCTATTCCCCTTTAGAACAAGTTACAGCAAATTTGGGATACTTGGGATTCCTTCCTCTTAAAGGTTACTGGTTATCTTGAGGAAGGTGAGGGCTGATTTAGCAGCATCACCCAAATGGAAATATATCACTGAAGAACATTATTCAGTGCCTGACTTTCAGTCCTCAGGCTGCTTTGTTGGCAGCCTTTGTACAAAACCACTGCTTACCCTTACCCAGCTTGTATGTGACCACTTTTCCTTTCTTGTGTTTATAAAAAGTTCTCTTTTTAATTGACAAGTGTTATGTAATTGAAATTGCCAAAATGTGTAAATATTTACCAAAGTAATTTATGGATAAGAAAATATCTTTCAAATGCCTGGTGTTCTAATTTTCGTCTAAGATTGTCCTTAGTAACGGTGGTGATGGACATTTAAAATATTTTTTTTTTGTGCTGCCCCATTCCTGAGCAAATGGAAATTCAGGACAACCTTTCCGTGGTCAGTTTCATTTTGGAGGACAGAGCACAGTACTTCTGGTTTCTTTGTAAGATTCTTATTTTTGTATTTAAGTAGGCATCCTGATAAGTTTTTACATGATTTCATTAGGAAGCTTTGTGCTTCTGGTAAAATACTGAAAATATTACTCATGCAAAAGAGAGAGATGAATTCAGAAACAATAATTTGAAAAATTATTGGCTGGTAATATGATGGTTATGAAGATGATTAATTTTTAAACTCTAGGGTAGTTCTTCAAGATTCAGGGACCTGATTTGGGAACCAAATCACCAAATAGGCAATGGGGCCTTATATATGTCTTTGGAAGATTTATGTCTTGGGGCAATGGAACATATTTATAAACTTGGGCAGATATTAAATCTTCCTAACATTTGTGCCTAGCAAGAAAAATTGACACCTGATTCTCTGCTGTTAACATGAACAAATAGCCAGTCATTTTCCATACAATATAATAGGATAAAGAGGAAAAGTCTAGTCAGGAAGAAACAATAAATGATTTTTAATTAACAGTCTTACTGCAGGTTTGATTACTGGACTAATACATCTTTCCCAAGCCAAGGATTTTATATATATAACCAAAAGCTACACACATATTATGAAACGTGTGAAAAGCAAAGCACAAGTTTCACAATGGAATATGGTTTCCTCCTCCTAGTGTATTGTAGACAAGATGAGTTTAAAAAGCATTTCAGAGACATTATAATACTTCACCTGGAAAATTTAGGGTTAGTTTTTAGACAAAGGGACCATGTAATACAACTTTTAGAAAAATATGTTGTGAAACTTCTTATAAAATGACTGAAAATGCCAATTTTTTACTTTATGATTGATTTCAAATATGGTGGTCAAATAGGAACATGCTATAAATTACTAACTTGTTTAGGTCAGACTTGTATGTAAATGTCAGAAGATGCAGGAATGTAAGAAAGATCTTCATGGGACTCAAGAAAATATGTATTGGAGCAAGAAGGAGAATTGTGGTCCTTGGGGCAGGGAAGGGCACGAAGGTGAAGGGGATAACAAAATAATATCTTGTATTAAGCTATAAAAATTTTCCTGATTTTGGTTGGGTGCATATAGATTTACGATCAACAGTTTTCTATTTCTTCGGATTAATGATATTGCCACTACTCTTCCATCTGTAGATGCATAAATAAGTTCAGGGTTTAAATCTTCTTTAATATATATGGCAACACCTCTTTTTTTTTCTTTCACCTGCTGCAAAAAATACAACTCCTGTTTTCTTAGAATTCAGATATTTTACGTCTTTCTTCCTTATATGAGTCTCTTGTATACACTATTTCTGCTTTTATTTAATTGATGGAAAATCCTTTTTAGTTTCTGAGAACTGTTTAAGCCATTCACATTAACCGATAAGAAAATCCTTTTTCGTTTCTAAGGACTGTTTAAGCCATTCACATTAACCAATAAAATGTCCAGCTTATTATTTCTTTCCATTTTTGTCGGTGAGTCTATTTATTCTTGCTCTATGACGGGTAATTACTTGTAAGGAGGTAATGTTTGCTCTTCTTTGTCCTCTGTTCTCTCCCTTCTTTTTCTCTTCCTCATCTTTATTATCTTTAAGATCTTCCTCTGTTTCACTTTCTTCTTCATCTCTTTCTTCTTCACCTTCGCCTTCCCATCCTAACTTCTCTCCATATCGCTCTAGAACATTCTTAGCCTTGAATATAGAGCCCAATTTGTGTCTTTTCCCTTCATGGTTAAACAATATGCCTTCGGGAAGGAGCCATCTATAAGAGATTCCATTAGCTGTCAGCAGATCCGTTATTATATAGTATGGTTGTCTTTTTTCCCTAACTCTCCACGGTACTTCTTTTAGAATCTCTTTTTCATTAATCTTGACTGTAGTTTCATTAGAAGCCTTTAAAATTTTATCTCGCATTAGTCTAGTGAATTTAATATGTACCTCCCTCGGGATTTTATGTCTTCGTGCATAAGCTGTATTTTTTCTATAGATCACATCTATTTCCTTTTCCACCTCTTCATATGTATCTAGCTTTAATTGTTCAGATAGGTTTTCAATTAATTCTTGTTTTAGGCTTTTTTCCAAACTTTCTGGTACATTCTGACATTTAATTAGTAAAGCCGCTTTGTCTAATTCCAAATTCATCAGAGTTTCCTCTATTTTATCTGTTTTCATTTTTAACTCATATACTTGGTCTACTTGGAGTTTCTCTTCAGTATTATTACAATCTTTAGCTAATTTTAATATCTCCTGTTTATTTTCATTAATTTGTTTTTTTATTTCTTCAGTGTCTATTTTCATCTGTTGTGATATTTCTGCAATATTTTTTGGATTGGTTCTAGTTCTTGTTTTATCATTTCTCCCATCTTTATTTATTTGATTTCTAATTTTATCTGTATGGGTTCTATTTCTTAAGTAATTCTGGTAATGTGGAATCTATTATATGCTTAGTGGTTTGTTCTACTATTTCTTTTATTAAGATTTTTAAATCTTTATTTTGCATTTGCCCTGCACTCATTGTGCTGAGTTTAAGTTGTGTCTGGATGCTAGTTTGCCCTGGGGAGGTTAAAGATCCTTTCCTACTTCCACTACCCCCTGTAGCCATCTACAGTTTATTATTAGTATTGAAGCCTCCTTCACTTAAGTTAAGAGTTTATACTATAAATAGCTTCACCTCCAGTCTTTTTAGAATAAGTGTTATATAGGTGTTCTATACAGTTCCGTTGCTTAGTTTTTCTCTTCCTGTATTTTTTCCTCCTGCTCTGTTATATCTGCTCCGTTGCTCCGTTGCCTCTCTGTTCTGCTGTAATCTCCTATCTTTCTGCCTTTTCCTCTGGGTCCTAGATTCCACCGCCTCTTATCTCTGCTGTTCTCTCTCTACTGCACAATCGCAATTCCTCTCAGCCTTTTCTCACAAGCCACAGCCTCCTCTCGAACGCCGCTCCCCAGACCTCGCACTCCAAAACATAGAACGAAAGAGGACAGAAAACAAACACAGCTATGAGGTATTTATATCTTGCAGATTCAGTTTTGGCTATTTAAAGTGTTCTGCTGGTCTAATAACCCCTTTAACCTGCCCCGATTCCCCCCCAACTTCTATCTTTTGCCTTCGCTAATGGCCACCTTAAAGGGAACCTTTCCCTTTCTTTCCTCTTTGTCTTATTTCATGCGGGCTTAGTTTAGTTTTACCTTCTAGGTCCTATTTTTTCAATGCCTTTCAAATACACACATCAACTATAAAATGGTTATTTTTTGTGGTTCTATAACGTTGAGAGACTCCAATTGGTTCTGTAGGCTCCGTCTTGTGCTCGGCGTCTGTTGGGCGTTCCTATTAGCCTTCCACTTCAAGGCGTCCCATAGGGTCTCAAGACGGTTGCCAGCCTGTCTTGAATATGGGAAAAAGCCTCTTGCTTTCGGTTTCCCCCTCCGAGAGAAACCAGGTGGGGGGAGATGGAGAACCCCCTAAAAGGCTAAAAGAAATAAAGTAGGCAAGCAGCTGCTGCTACGAACGTCCACTCTCGGCAAAACCAGAACCGGATCGCCCCCTTTTTAGATTCTTGATGTCTTTTTAAAAACTGCTTCGCTTTCGTAAAAGAGTCAATATTTTCTTTTTTGCCTTTGTAGTTGAACATCAAGACTTCAGGTATGAATGAATGAATTTTATTGTTACGGCGCTTAGCCAGCAATAAGACTTCAGGTAGTATCCATCAGTAGGTAGTGGTATTTTCCCGTAGGAAGGTGGTTAAATTCTTGTATTGTTTTCTCTTCTTCCTTATCTCAAACTAGAAATAAGGCCCGTTGTGGAAATAAATACAACGGGATCTAGAAAGAGGCTCTGGGAGAGTGCTCTGGCTTTGGGCAAACAGTGTCAGTTTCCTGTGGCGACCTCAGCAGGGTATAATGACAGAGTGCACTGTTTTCTCCAGAGGGACTGCTCTGAGCTACCTGAAGAGCATTTGTATTTTTGAGTTATCTGTAGCCCTCACCTGGAGAGTGGTAACAATTGTTACCCAGGCTCCACCCCTCATATCTCCAGGAATTTCCATATGTAAAGGTGGCAATGCACCAAACAGAGGGGGACAGAGAGGCGGGGAGAAGGTAAGAAGGGGGTTGGAGGGAGGGCTGCAGCCATCTCTCTTTGCTGCTGAGAAATGCGGAGTAGGGTCTTGGACAGGTTCTCCGTGGTGTTGGGCTTGCCCCGCGGCAGGAGAAGTGGCAAATGGATAGGGGAGCTTGGGGGGCGCTGGTTGGAGTGGAGGGCTGGAGGCTTGGAGTTGGGGGGGCGGGCAACGGGAGGTCGGAGGTGCCACTCGCCGGGCCAAGAGGGTGGGAATTCCCCCCCAACTTCTATCTTTTGCCTTCGCTAATGGCCACCTTAAAGGGAACCTTTCCCTTTCTTTCCCCTTTGTCTTATTTCATGCGGGCTTAGTTTAGTTTTACCTTCTAGGTCCTATTTTTTCAATGCCTTTCAAATACAAACATCAACTATACTTTGGTTATTTTTTGTGGTTCTATAATGTTGAGAGACTCCAATTGGTTCTGTAGGCGCCGTCTTGTGCTCGGCGTCTGTCAGGCATTCTTATTAGCCTTCCACTTCAAGGCATCCCATAGGGTCTCAAGACGGTTGCCAGCCTGTCTTGAATATGGGGGAAAAGCCTCTTGCTTTCGGTTTCCCCCTCTGAGGGAAACCAGGTGGGGGGGAAATGGAGAACCCCCTAAAAGGTTAAAAGAAATAAAGTAGGCGAGCAGCTGCTGCTACGAACGTCCACTCTTGGCGAAACCAGAACCGGATCGCCCCCTTTTTAGGTTCTTGATGTCTTTTTAAAAACTGCTTCGCTTTCGTAAAAGAGTCAATCTTTTCTTTTTTGCCTTTGTAGTTGAACATCAAGACTTCAGGTAGTATCCATCAGTAGGCAGTGGTATTTTCCCGTAGGAAGGTGGTTAAATTCTTGTATTGTTTTCTCTTCTTCCTTATCTCAAATGGAATGTCTTTTAGTATTCTGATGTCTTCTTTGATTTTCAGTGTAGTCCCAGATGTTGCTTTCAATATTGCATCTCTTATAGATCTCTTAGAGAATCTGACGTATATTTCACCAGGCAGGTTTTTTTTCTTAATAAATTCTGAATATTTGGTAGATCATATCCATTTCACTTTGTAATACTTCTGCCTTAATGCCTGTTGCTGGTGCAAGCGCTTCACTGAGAATTTCTTTCAGATTCTCAGATTTGTCTTCTGGCACTCTTTGAAATCCCAACACATATGAAGATTTTCCTATTTGTAGCTGCAAAAGTTGAGTTTTATCTGAAGATCTTTCTTTTTCCAGAACTTCCAGTCTTTGGTCAATTGCTTTGGTCTTGTTTTCAACTGCCTCTGTTGTTTTGTTGGGTTTTTTAGCTGTTTTTGTAAAGACTCCAAGGTCTTGCTGATGTTAGTCATCTGAGCCACCAGAGGTTGCAATGCAGTATCCAGCATGCCTGCAAAGTCAAAGTTCACTTTCATTTTAGAGACTGGACGTGTTGAGCTGGCAGTTCCTTGTTGAAGTTTCACTTTCACCGCCATCTTTCAGCCCGATAAGACATTGTTTATGTTTTGTAAAAGTTTGTTTAATTCTTTAGAAGTTTATTTGCTTTGATGCCTTAACAGTCTGGCATTGTACTGATTTAATTCCGCCATCCACTCAAACACCGCCACTTTCTGTCCCCTCTAGTGCATTTAAATCTTTGTTGTTTTCAAGGGGTGGGTAGCTCCCCCCCCCCCCCCCCCTTCGTTTGTG